>NC_141825.1:6967500-7125000 GCF_982586985.1 Callionymus lyra | reverse complement strand
TCGCACCTACTTCACTGATACTGCACTAATACTACAGTCTGAGAGCTGCAGCCATTAGTGTTGATGCATGAATCCTCTCACAACACTGTGAATGTGCGCTCACACAACAACACAACAACACAAATACACACATTTCTTCTACTAAATACTAGCATTTGGTGATAAGATATTTTACATTTGATTTACTTACATTCAGTTCATATCACTCGTAAACAAAAATACTTTTTTACCATTTAATATTTTTGAAAATAAAGTCTAAAATAATCAGTTTCACCTTGATGGGACTCATTGTACAAACAAAGCAGGGCGTGATTACAGCTGGCTGGAGGAGGAGTGAAGCCATTATTACGTCATAACGGACTCTCGTAACCTCTTGTTCGACAAGAACAGTATAGAATATATAACAAAAATTGTGTTTGATCCGAAGTGAACAACGATTGAAAATGGTAAAAAAAAGTTTGTGACTTAAAGTTTTTTACTGAAACAAATGTAAAAGACGAGATTAGATAATAAAACACTTTTCAACAGTCTGAACCTTGACTGCTTTATTTTCATCATTTTCATCATTTTAATGTTATTAAATCATTGTGATGTTTTGAACATCATTGTTTACCAAAAATTACTAGTTTTTTTTTTTAATTATGATAGTCTACAATAGCTTAATTTTAGAGAAACTTACCAAAATAAAAGAGCCACTGAACGTCTGTAATAATTGTTTTGATATTAGAGATAGAAGGTTGTACAATTATAATCACTGACATGGTCATTCTTCAGGCGTCTGTGAGACTAGATTCCTCTGGTAACGACTCGACTTGTGAAGACCACCAGGAAACGTCAAACGTTATTTAAGGGGACACACTCGACAGAGTCTTCAAATATTTGCTCAGTCACAACAGTTGGATGAAGGACAGAGCGTGGGAGAGGCCAGAGAACGACCCTCAGCTCTGCAATAAACTGAGAACAACTTGTCAATCACTGCTCGTCTCCAGACAAGATGAATTGAGACTTCACGGGTGTTCATGGATGGATGGATGGATGGATGGATGGATGGATGGATGGATGGATGGATGGATGGATGGATGGATGGATGGATGGATGATGGACAGATGGATTGATGATGGATAGATGGATGGATAGATGGCAACGGTTGTTATGGCCTCCACAGATAAAGGAACAATGAGATGACTGAGCATGAGAGGATACCACTCAAATTAACTTCACGACTTTAGCCAAAAGAACCTGAAAACTACACAACAATGTAAATTACTTGTGTTAGAAAATACCGACCCAGCGATAAATTACAATGTCTCTTTCCTTGACCATGTTTTTTTGTATTTTTTAAGTTTTTTCAATTTATTTTGTATCTTTTTCACTGTTTCTCTTTCATGGTTTATATTTCAAGTGTGTTTCAAATAAATGAATAACATTACATTTAACGTGCAAATATTCATGGTGTTGTTCATTTTTGTGTAACAATTAAACCTCCAGCCTCTAGATGGCAACAGACATTAGGTCCTACAAAGAACAATGAAATGAAATCCAGAAGATGACAGAGAACGAGAGGATACAGTGACTCCAGCAGCTTTTAAAGCTGATGTTTGGACATATTTTGGTTAGAAAACGAATGAAAGCAGTTACGACTTCGTCAAGAGTCATGTGGTCTGTAAATACTACAACACCAGAGTCAAGTACTCGACAATACTACACATATATCTTTGTTACTACAGCGTCACAAACCAACTCTATACATCTCCAGAGAGAAAGTTACCAAAAAAGACATACGTTTACATGTTTTTTACGTCTTAGAAGTTTAAGGTATTTTATAGACTTAACATTTGTTTTTGCAGGTTTTCAGTTTTTATCTGAAGGTACGTGAATGTAACACCAACATCAAACTGGTCCATGGCACTAAAAAAAGGGATTTCAGAGTATATTTGTGGAGTATGATTTTTTTTTTTGATGACGTGGAAATGTGCCAACGCCCGGAGTCTATTTTTGTCCTTGACTTTGTTCTCGCGTCTCCTTGTTTCAAGTTGGATTCATTTGATTCACCATTAAGTTGACTTTCTACTGACTATTGATTTTATCATCTACGACTCTCGAGTCACCTCGTAACACGTGATCATGTCTGACAGCGTCTCATTCATACCTGTCGACTTATATTCAACGTACACAGAGACATGGAAACAAACACACTGACGAGCATAGAATGTTCATATCATTCACAAAGTTTAGTTTCCTATGGACAGTTTCCTGCCAAGAATGTGCTTTTAAATTGAGTGACAGCTTCCAAGGTCCTCGGAACAGAGCATTAGATTAGAGGAGGTGAGAGAGCAACATTTAAGAGTCTATTCCCACATCATTTAATGAAGCCGCTTCGGAATCCAATTGGATTGAGGAGCAGTTCTATCAGACCAGAACCATGTCTTACACTTGAACCATCAGCAGAGGACAGCGAGCTGCAGATTACAGCAGGGATTAGAGAATATTCACCGCAGTCTCAGCATTAAATCAAAGACACAACTAAGAGGCTTTGAAGCGAAGAATTACCGCGGGCTAAATGATCCCGCTAAAACCCCAGAGGTGGACCCGCACTCACCACGTCTGGTCCACTTTCCAGGATTAAGACTCGTATAAATTGTACGTTGAGCCGTAAATACATGAGGTCTATATTTATAATGATGGATGTGGAACAACAAACAAGGTGTGACCTGACAACTGATACGAACACAGATGGTTCCAGACACGTTTGATCAGAAACATCAGAAAAGTGTTTTAATACACAATGAAAAATTTGTCCAACAAATTGTCTGGTTATTACTGTTTTTAAGCACCTAGTTTTGTTTTCCATCACTAAATATTAAGCACTTCCTCCACTAGAGGGAGAATGGAGTCATAATGGGGATTTAAAAATCAAAGTCATCATTACAAACATGTTTTACACATCAATGGAATTTAAACAATGCTCACGTGTGACACAAGTATTCCCATCATTACCTTTCTCCCTTTGTGTTGGATTTTATCACCTTTTGATATCATTGGATTTTATATATTGCCAAGCGAGTGACGCGGGAACTAGAAACAGATTTTAGACTCTTTAAAATAGTTTATCAATCACTAGTTATAACACAATTTATACGGTTGTGATGCTTTTATAATCCAGTTCACAATATTCATAGAGTTATGATGTTAGATGGGAAAATGGGAAATTAGTTGTGAAGATTTTTCATGTATGCTTCTCCAGTTTCCCTCCCAAAGTTCATCGAGCTATTCAACCCAAACAAAAAAAATAAATTCAAATTCCATATAAAAGCAAATTGTGTAACAGACAACAACACTACAATACACAGCAACAGTGTCAAACTCCAACAAATATTTTAGCAGTCCACTAAAAAGATGGTCTTAAACAATGCCTATTTTGAAACAAGCATCATTAAGTATCTTTAAATGAAATGGAAAACCACAGTGTGTGGATCTTGGGAATGAGGCGGACCCAAACACGGAGTGTAATCACCAATCAAAAGGCAAAAACATACGTTAATTTAGAGAACAACTATATCAATATAAATGACTGTTCCACGGAGAATTGTCCAGAATCGTAAGTGTCCATATCACAGTCCAATATAAGTAAGTAAGTAAGTAAGTAATATATATTTATATAGCGCTTTTCGAGACCAGGGTCACAAAGCGCTTTAACAATCAAAACAATACTCAAAACAGTACATACTTCAAAGATCAAGACAACACCGAGAACAACACAGGAGTTCGAGAAATTCAAGGAAAAGCCTGCACAAATAGAAACGTCTTAAGATGTTTCTTAAAGGAGTCAGTAGACTCCATCAAGCGCAAAGAGAGAGGAAGATTGTTCCAAAGCTTAGGAGCAACAGCCTGAAAAGATTTCTCTCCTCTGGTCCTGAGCCGTGTGCGTGGAACCATAAGTAGATTCTGATCCACAGACCTCAGAGACCGAGCTGGGGTGTAAGGCTGGATCAGATCAGTGATGTAAGGAGGAGCCTGACCATGAATAGCTCTGAAAGTAAGAACCAGAATTTTAAAGTTGATCCTGAAAGAAACTGGAAGCCAGTGAAGAGTTTTAAGGACCGGAGAAATGTGAGTTCTTCTACTAGAGCGGGTCAGAATTCTCGCTGCAGAGTTCTGAATCAACTGCAGACGAGACAGCTCCTTCTTGTTAAGACATGAAAACAAACTGTTACAATAGTCCAGACGAGAAGAAACAAACCGGGCGGAGAAAAATGCTAAATAAGTGATGCAGCGAAGATTAAAATGTCTGCCTGCTGCAAGGACTGATTGCTTGAGGAGCTGCAGCCGTCGCAGCAACAGGCGCGGAGGTTCTGAGCAAAACTCAAAGAAGTCATAATAAAAAAAATTCACAAGACATGACACTATAGTTTATAAAGTTATTAGGTCAATTCAGGAAAACTACAGATTTCCATGTTGTCTTTTTATATGTTAAGGCTCAATTTATCTAAATTATCTCAGTTTGTTCTTCACCGGTGCTGGGAAAGTTCACTTTTTTCGTGAACTAGTTCAAAGTTTGTGTCACCAACTTCAAAATGAACTAGTTTAGTTCATAGTTGATCAAACATATTTCACGGCTCAAAATATGAACTAAAGTATAGTAATTTTATTTCATCTATTACTTTTGGTTTTTTATCATTATTGCTACAACCAATATAAAACTTTAACACAACCAATATAAAACTTTAACACAACCAATATAAAACTTTAACCTTTAACGTTTAAAACATGAGTCAGATTTCCTCGTCATAAGAGAAAACATTTACACCATTGTTCTGTCTCACAACTGAGTGTGGAAATCCCTTAAGAAGCATCTATAAACTAAATGTTTACTCTTTTGTCTGCCTCAGGACAGTAACATCTTTCTTTACTTTGATACGTAATAGAGTCGCACAAATTCTCTCTCGTCACCGCGGACGGTGAAGACCTTCCTCGGTTTACTGTCGCTTCTTGGTCAGGATCAGCTTTACCACAGAGCGTGACGGAGAGCAGGATGACACATCCACTAGTTTCCCTTCTCCATCACATAACACCAGCCAGAGGAGTATCAGCGCTAACAGACTCTTCTCCGGCACCGACAGCCAAGAAGCTCGGCCGTCCTCTAAAGATTTGGGATTGAAAAGGTATTGTCTCTGCATCGTCATCGTCCTCACAACCGAGTATGGAAATCGCTGAAGAAGCATTTATAAATAAAGGGCTTTGTTTTGCCTCAGGACGGTTTTACTCAACCTTATAGAGAAAAGTGATGTAAAAACGTACACAGCCTTATTTTGTCGAAAGACTGAAGTCCACTAAACTTGAGGTGCACCACTTCACCTCAGGGATCTGATGTCCTCATTCAATGAGATGATGGAAACTGCCAGATCTGATTACATTCGGACACTGGTAACAGTAAATAAGAAAAACCCCAAAGTGTTGTATGACACGATAAATACTCTCGCTTGTCCTGCTGCTCCAATCACACCTGTCTTCTGTTAGATTTTTCACCGACAAAATTCAATTGATCAAAGAGAAAATCCCTCCCCTTTTGTGTGGAACCCCTGCTGTCACTGAGCCTGTCTCCAACTTGTGGGCCTTCTTTAAACCTGTAACTCTGGCTGATACTATAAAGTCATACTAGTGTTAAAAGTTTTGGATCGTAACATGATTTCTTTACACCACAATATGTGTAGAAGCTTAATAATGATTATCATTGTTAAAGCTGTTCTAATGCAGACCAGACACTAAGGGAAGCAAAAACACATTTTACTTACGCAAGTTTCAATCCTATAAATGTTGTAGTGCACTTTGAAAATCACATTTTTCATATAAGAAAAATCAGCATCCCCGGCTCTTAAGTGGACGTTTTCCAATTTAGTAGAAAAAAATTTGAGTTTGATTTGTGTGAACTAAAAGCCACTGTAGTCTCATGAATAGTTAATGAATCATAGATGAGTCATTACAGCCGAGACAGACCCGTACAAGCGCACAGTGGAAATAGACGTCTTTGCGTTTTTGAATATCCCAGAGTTAAAGGGAAAGTAATGTTTGGTTGTGTGATTATGTAGCCTTTTTAATCTGTGTGCAAAATTTTCTGAACGTGTGTGAGCGTTACTTATAAGGTTTTTATTGTATTTAACAATTTTAACTATAATCAAACAATATTCCAATATAATTAAACAATTTTCAATTATAATTTATCTATAAATAACTATTTAATTTATCCACAAAGTTCTCTGAACTTATCCTTAATGATTTCTTTCACAGCTATTTTTTCGTTTCCCCACATAAAAATCAGTTCAACAGGTTCCAACTTTTCCTAAATTGTAACCGAAGCTACATTTCTCAAGAGTTCATTTATCAATGCCAGACTTGCTCGACACCATCGAAGAACTAAATATCTGCCTTCTCTTCTGAACTGATGAAAGTGCCTCTACAATATTTATGCCGCACTTTGTACTGATGAACATGTGGCGGCGACAAATTGATCTCAAAGGACAGTGACAGGCTGTCGTCAGATGAAACATTGAAGCCAGGACGTAATTACAGCCGACATGAGGAGGTCTGCTCTCATTACTGACGTATTGGTCTCCGGCTTCACTTTGTGTGGGCTGTGATTAGCCTCCATTCCGGCTGCTGGTGTTTCCCTCGTTCAGCAGAGGAAATAAACGAGAGCATCTGGAGATAACAATTTGGTGTAGTTAGAGTTGTTCTCTTACTCTTTTACAGACAATTTAGATGACCTACCTACCTACCTACCTGCCTGCCTGACTACCTACCTACCTACCTACCTACCTACCTACCTACCTACCTACCTACCTACCTACCTACCTACCTACCTACCTACCTACCTACCTCCCATCCACCCATCCAACCACCCACCCTCCTACCTACCTACCTACCTCCCACCAACCCACCTACCTACCTACCTACCTACCTACAATACCTACCTACCTACCTACAATACCTACAATACCTACCTACCTACCTACCTAACTACCTAACTACCTAACTACCTACCTCCCACCAACCCACCTACCTACCTACCTACCTACCTACCTACCTACCTACCTACCTACAATACCTACATACCTACCTACAATACCTACAATACCTACAATACCTACCTACCTACCTACCTAACTACCTAACTACCTAACTACCTACCTCCCACCAACCCACCTACCTACCTACCTACCTACCTACCTACAATACCTACCTACCTACCTACAATACCTACAATACCTACAATACCTACCTACCTACCTACCTAACTACCTAACTACCTAACTACCTACCTCCCACCAACCCACCTACCTACCTACCTACCTACCTACCTACAATACCTACATACCTACCTACCTACCTAACTAGCTAACTACCTAACTACTTACCTCCCATCCAACCACCCACCCTCCTACCTACCTACCTCCCATCCATCCATCAAACCACCCACCCTCCTACCTACCTACCTCCCACCAACCCACCTACAAATCCACCTACATACCTTCCTATCTACCTATCTATCTCACTAACTACCAACCTAGAAACCAACATCACCCCTTTACACTGAAACCTTCATGCAGAAAGACCAGAGAGCTGCACACAGCTACTACAGACCTGTACAGATTCGTTTCCACCGAGCACGGTCACACTGACAACAGTTTTCACACTATTCTCCTAATCAATATTGAGGGAACTACCACAGCTGTCGAGGTTCAAAATCCAACATGTTTTATCAGATACAGCGTAAATGCTGATCCTTGGACGTAGCAGAATGGATTAGACATATGTATGTTACACAATTATTGAAAATCATATTTCTTTGTTTTTACATTTCAGGGCATATCGTTGAAACATCAAATGAGTTTCCAGCACTGGAACCAACTACTCTTCAAACAGCATCAAAGGAATTTCAAAGTTGTGAGTTGAAGTAACACTACACAACCGAAACACAGGCAGTGAAGTGGACCAATTATGATAATGACCGGAGGACGTCGGCTTATATTAGTATTGATCCGGACATTTCATTGATCATTGTTCTCTTTGTGACCCACAAACAGTGACTAGAACAGTGTGTTGCATTATCGGCTCAACAAACTAAACAGCTTCATCATCTGCATATAGTTGAACATGCTGACGATGACTGTTGCATTAGCCTTTTATTAAGTCAACATTTTATAGTAGGTAGAATTTTATCCAGATTCTGATCCACAGACCTCAGAGCCCGAGCTGGGGTGTAAGTCTGGATCAGATCACTGATGGAAGGTCTGACCATGAATAGATCTGAAAGTAAGAACCAGAATTCTGGCTACAGTTTTGTTTCTGTTTTGCAACTGCAGGCGAGACAGATCCTTCTTCTTTAGACACCAAAATAAACTGTTACAATAATCTAAACGAGAAGATACAAACACGGATCACAAGTCACAGTTTAAGTTTAGAGATGTTTCTCAGTTGAAGGAATTTAATACTACTACTTATTTATTACTGTGTATACAACTTTATTGTTTTTGAAAAAAGATACCTTCAATAACATCCAACCAACCATCTATTTTACTTTAAGATGGCAAAATCAAAATACCCCAGAGAATCCTGCTTCAAAGTTTCTCGTGAAAATAGGACAATCGGATTAGTGTGTTGGAATTTGGGCTAAAGATTATAACGGTGACGAAAAAAAGGGAGAAAAGAAGCAAAGACTTGATGAAAGTACCTGGAAGGAATTAAAGTTATCGTCACTCCTGATTATGTAGGTTAAAGAAAATCAAAAGGAAGAAAAGAAACGGTAATAGAATGAAAATGAAACATAGAAGGGTAAGAGAAATAAAAACAAACACTTTTAATCATTTTTTAATATTGATGTGATGCTGAAATGTAACCATAATAACCCAACACATCAGTTTTCAATCTCAGAGAATCTTAATGTACACTAACACATGGAATCCTGTCCGAGAGTGATTTAGTCGACACACAATAACACAAATGACCTGCATCCTCTTGAAAACATCCGTCAGAGGACTTTCAACGTCAGCACAATCTCCGTCTTTATATCCACGGCAGGTCGTCTGATGCATCACGTTTCTCAATGGACCGAGTCCTTCACAATGTCCTGCGTACTTTCAACCTTTATATCACATACGCTGCTATATATGCTAACATGTTGTGGAAGCTAATAGCCTTACATTGTTGACTCTAATACAATTACTATTGACTGGATTAGTCTACACTATGTTACACTATCCTAACTATGCTACACCATGCTACACTATGTTACACTATGCTAACTATGCTACACTATGCTGCACTATGTTACACTTTGGTACACTATGCTAGACTATGCTGTACTATGCTGCTCTATGTTACACTTTGGTACACTATGCTACACTATGCTAAACTATGCTGCACTATGCTGCACTGTGTTACACTTTGGTACACTATGTTACACTATGCTACACTATGTTACACTATGCTGCACTATGCTGCACTATGTTATACTATGCTACACTATGCTATTATCTGTTACACTATGCTAACAATGCTACACTATGCTACACTATTTTACACTATGCTACACTATGTTACACAATGTTAGACTATGCTACACTATGCTACAATATGCTACACCATGTTACACATTGGTACTCTATGTTACACTCTGCTACACTATGTTACACTTTGGTACACTATGTAACACTATGCTACACTATGTTACACTATGCTGCACTATGTTATACTATGCTACACTATGCTACACTATGCTATTATCTGTTACACTATGCTAACAATGCTACACTATGCTACACTATTTTACACTATGCTACACTATGTTACACAATGTTAGACTATGCTACACTATGCTACAATATGCTACACCATGTTACACATTGGTACTCTATGTTACACTCTGCTACACTATGTTACACTTTGGTAGACTATGTTACACTATGTTACACTATGCTACACTATGTTACACTATGCTACACTTAAAATCAATTTTCTACTATAATCAAACAATTTTCTACTATAATGAAACAATTTTCAACTGTAATAAAAAAAGAATTCTGACTTAAACTATATGACCAGAGACTGAAGCATTATGTTTTTTCAAACATCTCCTGCTCTGGTATATGTTCACGTATAAACACCATTCAAACTTTAAACTGTAGATAAAATTCCAAATTATAAACGTGGGATTTTACTCTTTTGAAGCTTTCATAGTTTTTTCGTCACGGGGCAAAGAGCACAGTTAACTCTCACGATTGTCTAGTTTCTCTTTAATTCATGCTTTGCTAACATTAACTACTTGCACGGGTCATACTTAAGTAAAACTCAGGTTAATGGCATTCAGACATCTTTTATGGACCACCTTCCATAGAACTTCAGAACCTCCAAATGCTGACCAAGGTAGTCCTCGCATTAAACTGTCGCCAGATCTCTGAGTGAGACGAAGACGATGTCAAATTAACGAGCCTGGTTTTATAGAGGCCACTCTGCCATTTTAAGACCGTGGTCCAGATTGCTGCTGTCATGAACTGATTCCGCTGGTCGAGCGTTCACGAAGCTTTATGACAGAATAAAACATTTGGAAGTGTAAAACAACAAACGCTGGTCTCGGCGGACTCTTGCTGTAAACAGTCTACGGAAATGAGCCTCGGTGAATGTTTTTTTTATAAGGAGCCTTCGGTGAATTATTCGTTTCCTCCTCTGACGTCGGTACATTTTCTCTCACCTTGTGATGGATTGCGAGTGGCAAAAGCGTCGCTGGTAATTCACTGCAATCATTCACAACCAGATGTGATTCATATGAGCAAGATGCTGTTTTTAATACCACAATTAGGCGCCTTTGGAAAATAAAATCTGTCCAGGACCAACAAATCAAACATTAACAGAATTATAGTGGATTTTAGAGATGTTTTTGCAAAGAGTTGACCACACAAAATATTCTAGGGTAACAATCGAGAGACTAAAAAATATATGTAAAGTATCTGTGACGTCCCCGGTCTGTTATGACTCACAGTTTGTAAGACAATCTGCGGTGGCAGCCATCTTGGAAATGCGGTCTAGTGGTTACGCCAGACTCAGGTTAAGAGGAGTGTTGGGCTGAATTATGATTGGACGATAAAACTGCATTAATTTAACCCAAAAAAGCACTGCCTCCTGAATAAGGTAAACCATGTCCCTTTTTGTGAAAGTTCAGGAAAACTAATAAACAGGAAAGTAATCAGAAAGGAATTGAAAACCCCATACAGTTGATGTTGATAGTATGGATGTGAGGAAAAATCTATATATTTATCGATATATTGTTTTTTAAAAATGATTACCTATTGTTCAACAGTGCTGTATCTATTATTTTTATGTATTCATGGTTGTTGTTGTGTAAGTGTATCGAAAAAAAATCGTTCTACGACGTTGGTAAGCTACAAGGGCTGAACCGATACACTGATCGCACAATACGATTTGGTGGATGTATTTCGATAAACTTGCATATTCTTCGGAAGCATTTTAGGAGACACTGAATTTTAGTGACATCAGAAGTTTAAATATTTCTAAACATCAGCTTTTTAAAGCTGTTTCCTCTCGTCCTCAGTCATCGCCAGGATCTCGTGGGATTTCATTGTCCCTCTGGTTGCGGAGGACGTAATGACTGCTGCCATCTAGTGGCCAGAAGTTTAAATGAAACACAAAGATAAACTGTGAATGTTTACATGTTAATTGTCGACCAAAATTGTTAAAAACTAATTGTTTTTATTTTACACAATCCTCATTCAAATATAAACCATAAAATATCTATTGTTTAAAGAAAAATTGAAAGCCGCCCAAATTTAGTTTTTAATAAAAATAAAACAATAAAACATTGACTTATTATTATTATTCATATAATTTGCTACGCTATTTTTTCTATTGAATATCGATACAATACTTTTTCCTAAGAGCTATGATCAGCACGACTTGATGGATTGTCGAAGTATAACAATATCGAGAGTTATTGTGAATTTGTTGAATAAAGTTTTACTCATCCGTTTTTTTTAATTATATTTAATGGGCCTTATAATCTTTTTTGCTTTACGTATGAAATTCGTTCATCGGTATTGCGCCCAATCTTTAGGAAAGATACTGTAAATGGGAGTATTTAATATTTTAAAAAAGCAGAGAGCTTAGATACTAATTGATTGATTTCCATGCTATTTATGATTTTTTATGGTATATTTTATCATAATTTGAGTTAATTAATGAAATTCTTCTGAGTAAACCACAAGACAACTATGTAATAATTATGTTGCATTCATTTCTGTCAATTATGGAAACAAGGTTCTTCCTACTCACATTTACATGTGTATTGACTTGTGATGCCGGTAACTCAATAACTTGAGCAACGTCATCCGTCACATAATCGATGAGCATCTGGTTGCATGTTTGATGACCATGTGCTAAGATAACAGTCTATTTATACCACATATAACTTCTCTTCTAAGCTTCCTCTGCAGTTATACAAAACTCTGCAGCTAGAATTCTGAGCTGCTCTACTAGAAGAACTCACATTTCCTTTCAGAACCATTTAAAAATTCTGGTTCTTACTTTCAGATCTATTCATGGTCAGACCTTCCATCAGTGATCTGATCCAACCTTACACCCCAGCTCGGGCTCTGAGGTCTGTGGATCAGAATCTACTGATGGTTCCTGAACACGCTTCTGGACCAGAGTAGAGAAATCCTTCCAGACTGTTGCTCCTAAGCTTTGGAACGATCTTACTCTGTGTTTGATGATCTACTGACTCCTTCAAGAAACATCTTAAGATATTTTTATTTGTGATTTCCCTGATTTTCTGGGACTTCTGTGTTCGTCTTATGTGTTTTGATCTTTTAAACTATTTTTTTTAACTGTATATTGTTTATGGTTGTTAAAGCGCTTTGTGACCCTGGTCTAGAAAGGCTCTTTACAAATGACTATTAATCACTAACTTACTTACTCCTTTACTGACCCTTAATGCATTCGTATAACTCAAAGTGTCAAACTCAAACAAGGGGACAAAATTGTCTCGCAGTCAAGGTCACAGGCCAATTGAAACTTGTGTTTACTTAACAGGAAATACGAATCTCATAGGAGTATGCCTTCATTTTGAAAGTCAATCTATCTCAACTATCAAACATTCCTTCACTATCAGTTTTTGTCAAATAAGGAATCTGACTTAACGCTTTAACTTTAACAAAGTACACAACTCGGATCTGGTTTAAAGTCACACTTTTTACTTTTACAAGTGAGTAAGAACACAGAGTTTACTAAATGCCTGTCCCAGTTCTATGTGAAGCACAGAGCTGTTAGTTCGCTGGTATATCTGCCCTATGCAGATCCACAAACCGTGAATTATGTCAGTCCAAAGGTTTCCAACAAACACAAACTTCAAACATGTCAATAAGCCCGTCAATTGCCCGACACAAGCCTCAAGGTGGCAGTGGTTGAGGAGGGGAGTTGTTGAGGCCCTCAAGCTAGGGCCTGATCAACCCTAGCTGGACCCGAAACCCTCTGTGACCCCAGGGAACATCACTGAAGATGTGTCAAGGTTCGTCAGTTGACGTTTGCTACAGTACTGACCTACATCAGTATTTCCTGTATGAACAACAACAACAGTGTAATAACAGTGTAATAAGGAAAACAGGGTCATTACCACGTCACATTGATCTAAAGGCTGATAAGATGCCGACCTGACGACGCTGATATTGTCAGGTGAATAAAAACAAAACAAACACATGATAGTCAATCATTTCTTCAAACCCCAGATTAAGGAGCAGCTCGTCATGACTCAAGACTAAACAAATAGAGAACGTCTGACAAGGAGGAGGCAGCGACACGTCCGTGTGGTATTTGTTCAGACCTTCTGTCTAATTATTAACTTCTGTGACACACTCGCGCGGAGCAAAGGTTTCAAACCGACGACCATGGACTTTGACGGATTCAAGTGTATTTTTAAATCCGCCGCGACATGAAAGTGTCTGAACGAGCGTGTCGGCGTGAACTGTCGAAGGACGGTGTTGAACTCACTTGATGAAGCAGCGAGCCCCTTCGAAGGTGAAGCCTTCTTCCCATCCGGTGGGCAGGTCTGGGAAAAGGAAGGGCAGGTGTCAACACAAGACCATAGACAGAGGATGCAGATTCTGATTGAAAACATGTGTGCGACGTTTATGGATGTTGTCGAACTGTCAATCAAAAACATTCATTTATAAAGCTCTCATATCGAACTGAAACATTGAGACGATTAAATTTAAGCTTTAGCAACTTAGGTTAGCTTAGATAAAAATGTACTTTTTCAAATAATCATCAGAACTACAAAATTAAAACCAAGAGAGATGCTAGACAACCACTATTTAAAGCATGTTTTTAATATTCTTTGACAAACTTTAACATATTATTTGCAGGTTTACTGCGTAAAATTCATTACAAAAAGAGATTTTTGTTCAATCGTCGACTCAATTAGTCTGTTTTTTTCTCAGCCAAGATGGAAAAACTTAAAATAACTTAGATTAGACTTTATTAATCCCTCTGGAGATCTCCTTCAGGAAATTGGGTTTCCAGTTCACAGCAGACTTTCATAAGAACAAGAACAAAGTGCAAATATAAAGAACATACTAGAAAATGTTACAAGTTTAACCGGTGTGTCTAAACAGTGTCCATCAAACACAGACAATTAGGATAGTTTGAGCCTCAAAGAATGAAAAGAAAATATTGCAACAGTACATTTTTTGTTCGGCCCACTGGACTTCTCAAATATTTCAGCCCCTTGTGTGAAAAAGTTTGACTGTAGGGGTGAAAACAACTGTTGCCAAAGTCTTGTAACTAACCACCTAAAAAAACTTGAATGAATGACTGGTGTTTGATTGACAAAGATGTCAAGTTTGGAAAATTAATTCTAAATTACCCATAATTAAAAAATAAAGAAATAGTAAAAAGTAAAAAACAAGTAACTCCCCAGCTGAAGTGTACTTCAGATTCAACATTTACATACGTACACTTTACACCAAACAAAATGTATTATTTAACAAACAGACAAAAACAGGAAGTATTATGCTAATTTTATTTTATGTTTCCAATTTTGGTGAAAATCAACTCAATTTCTAATTTTATCGTAAACAATTTTACGGATCATTTCAACGTGAAAACTAATCTACTTTGACATTGATGTGTTTTGAGACCAGGGTGACCCCAAACTTCTTTACACCCTGGACCGGTTTACTGCTGGCACTTACACTCCTATACGTGGAAATAACAAGCATCAGAGACTTGAAAACTTCTAACATGATCAAAGCACTGATGAGTGAACGAACCAGTGACATCCTGAGATCTCTACACAAATACGTGTGTGTGTACGTGTGCTACTGGTGTGTGTATACTCCAAATATTGTACAATCACAGTAGTCAAATTGTATAAATAACAATATACTATTTTGTAGTACAGGTGACGCACTTTAAGACGACGGAGAAACAAACATAATTAATGTTTTGTTTAGACTGCACTTAAGTGGGTGTGATTTATTATTGACTAATAAATGTAAATGTTTACGAAATTAATAAAGTTTTTTAGTTGAATATTAAAAGTTGTATGTCACGTTTGTTTATAGCTGTCATTGGAGTGACTTAATAAACATTTATTTTGATGTTTTATCTTAACAATGTCAAAGAAACATTTATTAATTATTTATTGAATTACAGTAGAAAGACATCGAAAATAATCGCGTGTTAATCGCAATATCGTGGTAAAAATAATCGCCATTAGGTTTCATCTCATCCTGGCTCCTGGAGGGTCTTGCTGACAGAAAGTTCTCCGCAGGTCTTCAAACACGTCGTCACAACATGGGATGACGTCACGAGCGACACCCGAGCCTCGCGCGGAGACTCACCTGAGCTCGCGCTGTGTCCGGTCGCCACCGCCTCGCCGCTGCTGGGGTGCAGCCAGGTGGTGCTCTTGGCTTCCTCGCTGCGGACACAAGACACATTCGTGACCCCCCAACTTCACGCGCGGGAAACAAAAACACGTTACGCTCGTCGCTGGCGGGAAAAAAAAAATATTGACCTGCAGAAGAAGACGCGTCCATCCCGAGTCACGCCGTAACTCCAGCGAGGAGGCAGGCGAGTCCAGTCCGGGAGTAGATCCGCCATGACTGCAGCCCCGGATCAGAGTCTGCTCGAGAGTACACGGAAACCCTGGCAACGGCTGGGAGGGAGGGAGGGGGTGAGGAGGGTGAGGAGGAGGGGGGGGGGGGGTCCATTCACGGGAGTGCAGGAGCTTCCATTGACTCTTTCATGAACATTTACAAACGTTATATGATTTACGTTACATAAGTGAAAATCTAAACTGGTGAAAATGAATTAGCGACATAAACTAAAATCGTTTTGTTGATGTTCAAACATCAACTACTGATCAACTCTCCTGACATGTAGTAAATGTTCTTCTCTCCAAGACACAGTAAGTTCCTCATCATGACCATGTTTTCAACTTATGACTTTATACTGTTGCTCTGAAATCTGGGCGAACGAAAGGTTACGAGAGTCCATTATGACGTAATGATGGCTTCACTCCTTCTCCGGCCAGCTTTAATCACGCCCCGCTTTGTTTATACAATGAGTCCCTTGGAGGTGGAGACTTACGGGATTGATGACGGGCGGTGACAAACTTCCGATCTTGATCAATCACAGCAGAGTGGTTGTGGTTACGGTCAACAAGATTTAATCTCCAGATTTTAAAAAAGTGGGCGGGGCTTAAGAATATTTTCATGCTAGTTTACGTTCATGCTAATATGTTCATGCCAGTTTATTTTAATACTAAGATTTCATACTAGTCTATGTTCATGTTAATATTTTCATGCTAATATTTTCATGCTAGTTTATATTAATGCAATATGTTCATGCTAGTTTATTTTAATGCTAATCATTTCATACTAGTCTATATTCATGTTAATACTTTCATGCTAATATTTTCATGCTAGTTTATATTAATGCAATATGTTCATGCTAGTTTATTTTAATGCTAATAATTTCATACTAGTCTATGTTCTTGTTAATATTTTCATGCTAATATTGTCATGCTATTTTATGGTCGAGCTAATATTTGCATGCTTGTTAATTTACATGCTAATATTTTCATACTAGTCTATGTTCATGTTAATATTTTCATGCTAGTTTATTTTATATTTTATTGTAAAGCTCTGCACAAATATAGGTTTGATGTTTCAACTTGACAGGAGTAGCATTAAAAGTGACTGAAACTACAAACATTGAAGGTGAGTAAGTAAGTAAGTAATATTTGTAGAGGGCTTTTTTCTAGACCAGGGTCACAAAGCGCTTAAACAATCAAAACAATACCCAATAACATATATACTTAAAAGGTCAAGACAACACCGAGACAAACACAGAGAATCAAGGAAACGAATC
Organism: Callionymus lyra; assembly: GCF_982586985.1. Classification (NCBI taxonomy): domain Eukaryota; kingdom Metazoa; phylum Chordata; class Actinopteri; order Syngnathiformes; family Callionymidae; genus Callionymus; species Callionymus lyra. Next base: position 7,107,564 of record NC_141825.1, on the reverse strand, counting down.
TTCAAACCAACAGTTGACCTGCTGAGAAACAGGAGGAACATCTGAGCTTAACCGCGAGCTTCAGACAACACTGTCATGATCCTCTGAACAAAGAAAGCTCAGAGCATGTGAGCAACAAAAGAAGTGTGGCAGGATTATACAGCTGAGACGCCCTCCAGTCACACATGTCTTCCTTCAACCAACAATGTGTATGTTTGACTTGTATAGCAGTGAGACATAGTAACAGGACAAATACTCTACTTTATTCTTGGATTCACTTCAAAAAAAAGACTTGAACAATGTTTTAACTAAAAGTATAATTGTGTGAACACCTGCTGTCACAGAGATAATGATCGGACTGTTGGGCCCCCGAGGGGTTAACGGGCCCCTCAGTAATCGATGGTCTGCAAGACGTTGAAGCTTTATATACAGTCGACATGAAAACATTTGTTGTTTCAAGTTAAATCACTTCATCAATAACATCCATTCATACTCGAATATACTTATAATATATGATACTACTACTGAAATACCAAGAGTTTCCAGAGTATTAAAAAAATGTAAAACAAAAAGATAAATTGAGTGGAGGAGAGAAGAAAGTAACTTCAGGTGAATTATGGGTCTTTTAAATACTGAAAGAAGCTGTAATCATGGAAATCATCCTTATTTAATGTATTTAATATGGTTTACATTTATTCGAATGCTAGTTTATTTTCATGCTGAAAATGTCATGCTAGTTTATGTTCATGCTAATATTTTAACGCTTATATTTTCATGCTAGTCAATTAATTTTCTAATTCATGTTTTGCCTCGTGGGTCTGAGAGGACTACAATTTCATCCTGCTGTATGTCTTGCATACATGTATATTTGACAAATAAAATAACTTAAAATTGAAATTAATGCAAGTCTATTTTGATGCCAATATTGTCATGCTAATATTATCATGCTAATATTATCAGGCTAATATTTTAATGCTAAAATTTTCATGCTAATATTTTCATGCTAGTATTTACATGCTAGTCTGTTTTCATGCTAATATCTTCATGCTAGTCTGTTTTAATGCTCATATTTCCATGCTAATATTGTCAGGCTACTATTTTCATGGTGGTCTTTTTTATGCTAATATATTTGTGTTAATATTGTCATGCTAGTCTATTTTCATGCCAATATCTTCATGCTAGTCTTTTTTCATGCTAATATTGTCTTCAAAAATAAAAAAATTACGTGAACAGGTGGAAGTAAATGAATCAATTTCTTCATTGACATTTAGTAATGTCCTCGACTGTTGTTGTTTATTTCTGTTCATATTTAATCCTCAAACCTCTTTTATTTTTGATAATCCATCTTGTCATTAGGTTCTGATGACAATGTAACAATGGATTTGACCATGTTCTGCCCTTGAGCAAGGCACATGTGGATGCGTTTGTTTGCTCGACGAGCGTCTGTCACCGACGTCGTAAATCACCTTCATGAATTGATGATCGTCAGGGAACACCTACAAGTAACACATCAGACTCACACACCGTTGTGAACTCACACACCTCACGCTTTAGAGATTCCTGCTGCTACTGCTGTCGAGCCGTGAAACTGAAGAATCAGCTTTTCACGCAAACACAAAGACGAGTCACTCGACACTGCAGTACCTGCTCCTATTGTCTGGCCCTCGACACATGGACTCACGGCTGCTGCTGTGGTGAGCCGGGGTCACGAGTACGAGGGGAATATGTTCCGCACGTCTTCTGGTCTGAGGGTCCAGAGTCGAGCCTCTGATGATCGACCCGGCAGGAAGTTGGAAACAGTGGCTTCTTTGTGTCGGAGCAGGAAACGTTTGTGGTTCTACAGAAGAGAAAAGTGTCGCCTTCAGGTGTTGACAGCAACGTCACAGAAATTGTTACCTGTCGACTCTCGTGCTTCACTAGAAGGAAGAGAGTTCTTGTCGTTATGTCTTCTTGAGTTCTTGAATAACCACACGATTTGGATGGAATTATGGAATAAAATTGAGCAATTCGCTTTTAATACAAATAATACAATAGAATCAGACATATTTATTTTGACAATTACGAATCATATTATGCATCTAAGACTTATGTTCCCACTTTTAATTCATTTTCAAGTTTGTATGCCATTTGTATGACACTTTTACATAAACTATTTTGGAGAAACAAGAATTTCATACTAATATTTTTCATGCTAATATTTCATGCTAAAATGTTTATGCTTATATTTTCAGGCTAATATTTCCCTGCCAATATTCACATGCTTGTATTTTCATGATAATATTTTCATGCTTGTATTTTCATGCTAATATTTTCATGCTAATATTTTCATGCTAGTATATTCATGCTAATATTTTCATGCTAATCTTTTCATGCTAATATTTTCATGCTTATATTTCCATGCTAGTATTTTCATGCTAATATTTTCATGCTAATAATTTACTGCTTATATTTTCATTCTAATATTTTCATGCTAATATTTTCATGCTAATATTTTCATGCTAATATTTTCATGCTTATATTTTAATGCTTATCTTTTCATGCTAATCTTTTCATGCTAATATTTTCATGCTAATATTTTCATGCTTATATTTTCATGCTAATCTTTTCATGCTAATCTTTTCATGCTAATATTTTCATGCTTATATTTTCATGCTAATCTTTTCATGCTAATATTTTCATGCTTATATTTTCATGCTAATATTTTCATGCTTATATTTTCATTCTAATATTTTCATGCTAATCTTTTCATGCTTATATTTTCATGCTAAGCTTTCCATGCTATTATTTCCATGCTAATATTTCCATGCTAATATTTTCATGCTTATATTTTCATGCTAATATTTCTATGCTAATATTTTCATGCTAAAATGTATTTTCAATGTAAAAAGTCTATTGTTGATTAAAAAACGCTTCAAGTATATGTCAAAATGTCGTCCATTTTTTAATTCAAGTCAAGGTGTAAAATAAATGAAAAAATCGGTAACAAAGAATAAAATACCAAAAAAGCAGCAAATTTTTAAATCAAATGTGAATTTTTCTGTACAAAACACTGAAAGTTTTTGCTCCTTGTTGAACCGACGATCCTTCTTTTCAAAGACTTTATATTTTCCCGGAGGGTAAAAAGTAACGTGATGCAAACATGATGTCATCCACTACTTTAAAAACAAACAAACCCGACAGCATCGGACACAGGCAGGTACTAACATTTACTTCAGCACCATCTCAAGTTTTCTTTCCACACCACACGATGAACTTATTTAAAATAATTCGATTGTATTGACTGTAATGTATTTACAATTATCTCCACAGGGGGCAGACGTGAGCAAGTGCTAATGGAGTACTATCTGAAATTAAACATGAAAGTAAACAACATCTGTTTTATTATTCATAGGAGCTGAAACATGATTCATCTCACTCCACAAATGCCTTCCAGGACATGACATCACTTCCTGCTCTGGTGTTTGAAAGGTTTGACGAGTGACAGGTGTCATCAGGCTGAGACGTGTCATTAGATCAGGCCATTAGTGGCAGGAGTGACTGGAGTGAACATACTTTCACCAGTGAAAAAGAGAATCACAGGGTATAATTGTATCACAGTTTTTTAATGGTAAGGGGGCGCAAAGGGGGTAGACGACCCCCATTAAAATCAATATACGTTCAATTTTGGTTAATTCTGAACCATATTAAATACATATTAAATAAGTATTATTAGTCCTTTATTATTATTGTATAATAATATATGACCCTATTTCAATTGTAACGAGGCACAAAGGGGCAGACGACCCCCATGAAAAACATATAATAGGGATTTTTGTGGGATTTTTTTGTATTGATCAACCGCATGTTGTTGCTACAAGTGGATTCATCTTGATTCCTTAAACATATATACATGCGTTTAAGGGAAGATTATATTCTCGATGTGAACGATTACACAGAGACGTCCAATAACATTTGAGAGAAAGAAAACAGAAGATAATTGACATCAACTGAGCCTCCGATAAAGACAACATCATCAGAATCATGTCCTGTTAAGAGAGTCGTTCAAGTATCAAAACTCAAAAAGGTATTGATACTAAAACGCTTTATTTAAGTAAGTAAGTATTAGTTGTTTGTAAAGATCTTTCTAGACCAGGGTCACAAAGCGCTTTAACAAATGAAAACAATACACATTTAAAATAAAAACGCAACCAGTGAAGAGTTTTAAGGATCGGAGAAATGTGAGTTCTTCTACTAGAGCGACTCAGAATTCTCGCTGCAGAGTTTTGTATGAACTGCAGGCGAGACAGATCCTTCTTGTTTAGACACCAAAATAAACTGTTACAATAGTCTAAACGAGAAGACACATGGATTATAAGCAGTAGTAGCAGAGTGAGGTGCAAAGGGACATTTCTTCAAGAACAGTCAGTCAGTAATAATGGCAGTGGTCGTCCGACCGTGCAGTAATCGAGTTCACTGTTATTAAAGTGAACATATAAACTTGACTAACACCAGCAACGGGTCTGACAATAAATCAACTTAATTCTATATCTCAATATGATAAAATAACGCCTTAAGTAAAGACTTTTTGTCTTGTATTAAACGTGCGATACAGGAGTGATTTGAAAACTTTACGATGACTATAAATCAAAGCTGTTTATCACGATATATATTCTGCTGTTTCTTACGCAGCTTTATTAATCAGGATAAACGACTCCTAAACATTGATCTCTGGCTCACGTCGACTGCATCCATTACCTCACCACGGTGCCATCCTTCGGCGCTAATTAAAGCTCGATACACGCGCTGACGCCGACAGATTCTGATGCTCGGGGTCTCTTCATTTCCATGAGTGCCGGCCCGGGGGTCTTCACTTCTGAAGGGTGTCGATGCTTGAGAGGCAGATCTTCAGGTTCCTCTACACGGTGCATGAGATTATGAAGCTTTTACTTTGAAAGTTTGAAAGATAAACATGTTTATGTCAAAAATGTTTCAGGTCTCAGGAAAACAAAATATCAGGTCTCAGGAAAGAAAACGTATCAGGTCTCAGGAAAAAAAGGATCGGGTCTCAGGAAAAAACTTATCAGGTCTCAGGAAAAAAATGATCAGGTCATTTGTCAAAAGGCCTCAGGAAACATCTGTCAGATTGAGCGTTCTCACTCTTCAAAATAAAAGTATTTAGCCAAAACGACCTACATCAGTATCAGAGCAAAAATATAATTTTTGCCCCTGAGCTCCTGATCATTTTTTTTCCTTAAATATGATTTATAAACATTTTTTCCCTGAGACCTGATCATTTTTTCTCTGAGACCTGATCATTTTTTTCCTGAGACCTGATCATTTTTTTTCCTGAGATCTGATTTTTTTTTTCTGAGATCTGATTTTTTTTCCCCCTGAGATCTGAATTTTTTTCCTAAGAATTGACCAACTTTCCCTGAGAGCTGACCATTTTCCAAAATGTGCCGACATCTGCTTTGCCTTCCGACACTAAACAAATCCAACCACGCAATCCTCCCGTTGGTGACACACACTTCCTGTTTTCTGGTGGGAACGCACAACAGCACAACAAACACGGGTCACGAGCATGTTCTGGGATCAGCCAGCAGCTTGTGAGAATCTGTAGGACGATCATCCCAGAATAACTTGAGACGGTATTTGTTCCCGACTTTACTTACACGATGTGAACATAACAATTAGCAATTACTTAAATTCTGAAACAAGGCTTTAATCCGACGCATGGTTCTAGGTCAAATAATATTTTTAGTTGTAGTCGACCAGTGTACACTTCAATGAATCCACTTAAAATCTGTTGTTTCCAAATATAGAACGCAGCTTAAGAAGTCACAATAACTGAATTTTAAAAGAAAATGTTCCCCGGGGAAGAATAAAGTTGTTTCTATCGATGTGAAGAAGTTGTATCATGAAAAAATCCTCTGAACACACTTTTCAATAATAAATGTTGTGGGTTTTATTTCCTGTGGTGCATTTGATTTGATTTTCATCTAAAATCTTTTGTCATTTTGCATCGAGTCAGTTCTTTACGCTGCCGTTTCCAACATCTCAAGATCAATTCACTGATGCTGAGCTAACATTAGCGGCGTTAAAAAACATCAATAAGATTCTTTATTGATATCTATATTCAACAGCCCTGTATCAATTAAAGTAAATAAATAATTAATTTCTTTTTTATTCTTGCCTTTAAATCATATTTTATGTGTTACCATCGTTGTTGTTGTTGTTTTTTTTTTTACAGTTTATAGGTCAATGAAGTGTGTGTAAAATAATATAATTACATTTTTTACAATTAAAATGTGAATATTCAATGGGGGGGAAGTTTTTTTAATCATAGTTTCTGTATGGTTTGTATTGGAATAAAGATTGTGTAAAATTAAAATATTCTATTTTTATTCATTAATTTTCTAACAATTAACATGAAAATATTCATTTTTGTGTTGAAATTAAACTTCCGGCCTCTAGATGGCAGTAGTTCATTATGTTCCGCAGCCAAAGGAACATTGAAATCCCCTGAAATCCTGCGACTGAGGACGAGAGTATACAGGGATTCCAGCAGCTTTTAAAGCGGATTTTTGGACATATTTTGGTTTGAAAACAAATGAAAGCAGTAACGACTTCGTCAAGATTCATGTGGTCTGTAAATTCTGTACTCAACAATACTACAAATATATCCTTGTTACTACAGTATCCTACAGTATATTCTTGACGATACACACTCTTTCCGATATTTCTTTTGGTGCATTTAACCACCTCTGGAAATTTGATATCTTTCAACCTGACGGTGTCGCTGTTGTGCCCCCATGTTAGAGTGCCTCCTGGAGGCCTCTCACTGCAGGGTAAAAAACAGAATTTTAAATAAAAAATTGCCTGTAAAATGACGGCTGTGTGTCAACACAAGCGCGTATTAAAGACACAAAAGTAAAAAACAAAACAAGGATGAATCACTTCGGCCAGTGTTCACACAGTTAAACAAGCCATTAGATTATGTTGACGTTCTGTGGCAGCCAGTGCTGTTGAACCAGAACAAATTCATGTAATGACTGAAGCGTTGAACCACAAGGGATTCAAACCAGCCTGAGGCAGAAGTTTGGACGTGATTTTCTTATGCAGCAGAACAACATGTCTTCATGCTCATAAATAAAGTTGTTTAAACATGATTTCATGGGTTTATACATCACAGGAACCTAAAGATCTCAAAGACATGAATCAAACAGTAGCAAGATCTTCGGCCCTGTGATGCTGTGATTTGTTTTAGGTTTGTGTAATTTTATATTATATTATGTTACATTATTATTAATGCATTCATTTTCTGTACGGCTTAATCCCTTGAGGCATCACAGGGGGGTGGAGTCTATCCCAGTTTCTTGGGACGGGAGGCGGGGGACACCCTGGACAGGACGCCAGTCTGTCGCAGGACACACAAAGACACACAACCATTCAAACACACACCTTCTATGGACAATTTCCCCGAGATATCAATCAACCTCTGTGTGTTTTTGGACTGTAGGAGGAAACTGGAGTGCTTGGAGTAAACCCACACAACACGAGGAGAACAAACTCCAATTATTATATTACATTATATCATATTATATTATATTATATTACAGTATAGTATAGTACAGTATAGTATATCATATTACATTACATTATATTATATCATATTATATTATATTATATTACATTGTATTATGTTATCTTATATTGTATTATAGTATATTATATTACATTATATTATAGTACAGTACAGTACATTGCAGTACAGTACAGTAAAGTACAGTATAGTATTGTATAGTATAATATAGTATAGTATATAACATTACATTATATCATATTACATTACATTACATTCAATTATATATTAAATTAAATATTAAATTATATTAATTATATTATATTATATTATATTAAAATTCATGTTTATGGCTTTAGTTTGGCTTTTGTAGAATTCAGAAAATATTTTTATAATTTTACATTACATTTTACTGATAATTTTTAAATAAAACTTTGCTCAATTGTTCCATCCATCACTTCATCCATCCAAAGGACCCTGAGGCAGAACAACATGTTCTGTTGGTGTTTTTTTACTCTGATGATGTTAAATCTATATTAAGCAACTCTGCAAAAAAACCTATTTAAACATAAGATCATGGTTTTATACGTCACAAAGATCTCAACTATATTTATCAAACCGCAACAAGAGCTTCTGTCCTGTGATGGTGAATAACCTTCGTTCTGATGCTGAATGTAAAGCAGCTCAAAGCTACAGTTCACAGGAAAGTGACCGACCCCGACATCACATATTTATGTATGAACAGCTGCTCTGCTGGAGGCTATTCTGGACCCTGGAGGTTTTTTTTTAATAAAGTCAAGGTCAAGTGATAACTATGTGTTCTTTTGTTCAAAAAGTTTTGTCGTGTTTCTGCAGTGGGACATGAAGGTGAGAAGGATGTCGGAATATCTTGACGATAAGATGTTCATGTTAACGTTAACACAGTTAAATATCAACTGAAACGACATTATTTCCCGAGAACGTCCTCAGTCTCCATCAGGCTCCGAAAACCCGGCGTAAATACAGATTGTCGAAGCCGTGCTGGAAGATCTGTGTCAGCAGCAGTTTGAAGGTCGCCTCATTAATTTGGCTTCGGCATCGATTTGTGGGAGTGATGGATTGTGGGAAATTGGTTTTCATTTCCTCCCTCACCCGCGAGATTGAGGATGATCTATCAGCGACTTCACGAGAGGATTCTCTGAAAGTGACCACTTTTTTCCTGGACGTCTGTGTCGAGTCTGAAACAGTATCGGGGTGAGAAGGGGGTGAGACGGTGGGGGGGGGGGGGGGGGGGGGTGAGACGGTGGGGGGGTGACGTGGGAGCAGCTGAGTCCTGTGGAGATGTTGCGTCCGGGCCACTAAACTCGTCACGTGGGCTCAGGACCATCTGCGTACTGCAGCAGGACTCTGAGGAGCAGCATCCGTGGGGGAGAAGCGTCTCTAGTGGCAGCTCTGCTGATCAATAACTATTGATCCGAGCACTTATCTCAAGTACGGCTGACGTCCTGTATCTGCTGCACTTGTCAGTCGTCGGATATTTGACCAGAGAATTTAAATCTTTGGCAGCAGAGAAATATTCCCTGGTTTAGCTTCTAAAAGTCACGTGTGTCGCTGATGCTCTTTTACTGCAGTTGCTGTGATCAGCACTGATGCAGATGAAGAAACCATCGACGACTGCGACACAAGTTTATTACACTAAGATGAATTTGTTAAAGGTTTCCATTAAATCATTTGATCCTGCCGCGACATTTTATATTACATTTCATTACATTACAGTATATAATATAATATAATATAATATAATATAATATAATATAATATAATATACATTACATTATGTTACATTATATTATATTATATCGTTTTTTGCATCCATCCTTCACTCCATCTATAAGTCCATTCATTCCTCTATGCATCAATATTTTCATTTATTTGACTCTCCTGATGATAAGATTCCAGGTTTGAGTCAGTACTTGGGTGACTTAGGTCAGTCTGTCAAACTGAGCCTGAGAAACCTGGGTGTTGTATTTGACAAAGACATGTCTCTAGTTTAACACTGTAGAAAACTGACCACAAACTGTTTCAACTGAGAAAAATGTCTAAATTTAGGAAAATTATGTCACAACACGATCTGGATCTTATAATCCATGTGTTTTTATCTTCTCGTTTAGACTATTGTAACAGTTTATTTTTGTGTCTAAACAAGAAGGATCTGTCTCGCCTGCAGTTCATACAAAACTCTGCAGCCAGATTTCTGAGCCGCTCTAGTAGAAGAACTCACATTTCTCTGATTCTTAAAACTCTTCACTGGCTGCCAGTTTCTCAGGATCCATTTTTAAATTCTGGTTCTTACTTTCAGATCTATTCATGGTCAGACCTTCCATCAGTGATCTGATCCAGACTTACACCCCAGCTTGGGCTCTGAGGTCTGTGGATCAGAATCTACTGATGGTTCCTGAACACGCTTCCGGACCAGAGGAGAGAAATCCTTCCAGACTGTTGCTCCTAAGCTTTGGAACGATCTTCCTCTGTGTTTGATGATCTACTGACTCCTTCAAGAAACATTTTAAGACACTTTTATTTTGCTATTTTGCTTTTTCTTAACTTTCTTGTTGCTGCTGTGTTTGTCTAATGTGTCTTGATCTTTTAATGGACTGTATATTTTTACTGTGTATTGTTTCTGATTTTCAAAGTGCTTTGTGACCCTGGTCTAGAAAGATCTTTAGAAATAACCATTACTTACTTACTAACTAACTTACTTATTTCATAATTTAAAAATAATAACACTGATACTAAAAATCTATTAATGAACATGTGATTATTTTTTATCATGAATAGTTTATTTTATTTCTGAAATAAGTGTTGGTTCATTGAATTTATGGAACGACAGCAAATACAAATATAAAAGCATCAGTTTATCTTGAATGAAAATAGAAACACATTCATATAAAGACAGAAGAAGGATTGCAATTGTCACCAGCGGTTGAATTGAAACAACACCAAGAGATTCCTAATTTGCAAATATTGACTTCTTAGAAATGCAATTAAAGGTTTCCTGACATAAACAGTGTGGAAGGATGAGTGTGAATCTCCAGAGGAAATGTACGAATGTTGTCTTAATCCAGACAGGAAGTGTCCTTTTCTATCAATGTAAACAAGGAAATAATTAGAACGTATTGAAAGTGTGTGATTTAAAGAAGCTCATGACTCGATAACGGAGTTCTAACATCATAAATAATGACCAAATTAATAAGATTAATAAGATGATTAAATTCTCAGCAAAATCATCACCAGTTCATAAGTCATGAAGGAATGAATGTCTGAGGTGATGCAGAGTCCAGTTCAGATTCGTTCTTCATGGAGGCCAAAAATCAAGAAGCAAGAATAGTTTATCTGGAGGGAGTTCAGCGGATCAGGAGTGGGCAGATGGTAGGAGTCAACATGACTCATGTGAAAACAAGGAGACCAGCATTAGCATCTCCACAAAAAAAAACAAATCTGTTGCGTCGCTTTGATTCAAGAGGGCGCCAGAATGTATGAAGTAGAATTGATTTGGAAAAACAAAATCATGTCACTCTTTCAACCGAAGAAGAAAAACTTTGGTTTGAGTAAAAAAAAAAAACACCCTTTACTAAACAATAGAAATGAAAATTCAAGGTCAAAATATTAATCACGAAAACATTGGGATGTTTATTCGTAGCTCCTGTAGCTCATGTCGATCTTGTACAGTAATAGCCAAATTCATAATTAAAAAGTAAAAATTCACAAAACATTGAGCAAAAAAAGCCTAATTAAGTGTAAAGCCTTAATGAAAAAGCCAAAGCCAAAGATTATACGACAAAGACTGCCCTCTAGTGGCCTCTGGAAGTAAGTAAAAGGCTTCATGAAGCTTCATCAGCTCTCGAGTAAAAACCTCCACCCGCCTCGTCATTAAAGTTTGGGATGCTCACATATATATTTTTTTATTTTTCTGCACTTTGATCTAAATGTGATGAACATTTTGTTTTCAAATGTTTTGTACATTTCTGTGTGGTGTCACTGTGAATTTTCCGTAGAGTTTTGTTGTATCTTAACTATCTAATTATAGCTATAAATGGTCTTAATGGACTCTAATACAACTTTACTTTAAAATAAATACTAATGCATCAAAATTAGCAGCCGCAGTTCAAGACCCGAGCTTTAATAATAACGTTCTTTCCTGACTTGAGAAGGTTTAATGAACAACATACTCAGGTTCGAATCTGTCTGAGTCCATTATTTCAAAGACCACACAGTAATATTTGGCAACTCCTTACATGACCAGATGAAATAGTGTTAGCATCGAACCAAACAGGTAAATACAACAAAACTGACTCACACACACACACACACACACACACACACACACACACACACACACACACACACACACACACACACACACACACACACACACACACACACACGAGGATTCAGCTGAAGCTTTTTATCTCAGGAAGATGAGTTTCAAACAGCAACAATCAAGAGCTCATGTGACCATAACAAATCGTCTGGCAAGATGGCGCTATTTTACCAACTACTTTACATTGAATTTAAAAAGCTACAAATTAAAATAGATTTAACTTAAATATACAAATATTTATTTATCTGGTATTTCAAACTTTGAATAAACAAAATAATTCTTCAAAAAAAAAAATTCAATGCTTAAAAACAACATTTCGATAAAAAAAAAAAAAAAATCAGTTTCAATGTCAAAATCTCCTGATTATTATCAGAATCAGAATCAGAATCAGAAAACCTTTATTAGTCCCGCGAGGGGAAATTCGGTTTAACAACAGCAAGAGAAATAAAAACACCCAGAAATAAAAACGAGAAAGAAAATCTAAATAGAATAAAAGAATAAAAGAATAAAAGAATAAAAGAATAAAAGAATAAAAGAATAAAAGAATAAAAGAATAAAAGATATATTAGGATTCATCACTTCCTGTCCGGTCCTCTGCTTTCTGTTTGTTGCTGACAATCGACAGGGGAGGTTGTGACTTTGTCGGGCGGTCCGATGGACACGCACAACATCAATTTAACAATCTTAACAGCCCTACTTATACTCTGGCTCAGCTCGCAATCAAATCTACCCTGACATCTTCTTGTACCACCGTTTTTTGGTGATTTTATTGATCAAATTTACTTTCTTTTGTGTTTTTACATCAGTGGATCATGCCTCTTTCTGCCACTCTGTCTGGAATTTCACTGTTTGTGTTTTTGGAACGAGATAGAGGCTCTGCTCAATATTTATCGTAAAGATTGTATGTTGATGACTTCGCTGTTCTGAATTGTTATAGTCTTGCGCTGCTGGACCTCGATGTTTAATAACGCGTGACATTTATCATTTTAAATGTTCAATTAAACCACTCAATATTCTGATATACCACTGAAATCTGAAACGTTTATACACAAGAAGATGAGGAAAATACTTCTCGGGCGATGTGTTGTATATCCACCGAAGCAAGTGTGGGTCAATATGTCCGCGAGTTAATTGGCTGGAGAAGTCATGTGGACCATGAGTTAAAGCTAAATGGCCTGATTGTCTGTATAGTTGGAAGCAATTTGCTCTCATGGCTGGAAGTCAGTCGAGCTTAAAGACCAATTAATCCTTCTCGCCAATTACGAAGCAGGTTGAAAATAATAATTCATGTCAGAGGAGAAAATGAACAACGTTGTCGTCGTTTGCAGATGATTGGATTATTTCTCTTGTATGAGCGAACACAGAGTTACCGAGTCATCTGGTGGAACTCGGTGTAAAAGGATAAATCGCAAAGTGAGATGGTGGAAGTGTGTTGGCTCATCAGAACGGCAGCTCAGTCAGCTCTAAATTCACATCTCCTGCCAAAAGAAAGTGATAAAAGCCGGCATTAAAAAGCTATCTGGAGGATTGTTACGGCAAAAATATCTCCGTTCATCCACCTACTTTCGCGTCGCTTATTTATAGCTGGAACTGTGTCACGTCAGCTCGTCGCTGGAGTCGTCAAATATCTAAGATTCTTGTCGCTCGTTTTCTTCTGTTTCAGTCGGAATCTCCAAACAACCCGTTTGTTCTGGTCGTGAAAGAAAGACGGAGATGTTTTTCCCAGCAGCAAGGCGAAGTGATGATAACGACAGCTGTTCGCTGCAGGCCAAGACCACGTCCGTGAACTGGAAACATAAATTTTAATGAAGAATTACAGATAGAATTATGACAGTTTTTCGCCCCAACAGACTGATCTTTTCCTCTTCTTTCTAAAACATCTTCAATAAATTAGTAATATAATGCAATTTTCGCAACCTGCGAACCTATGGCTGCCTTATCAACATAAATACATAAATGTATACAGTATATATGAGCCAAGAGATGCAGCTATTAATGTACTTTAAAGTGATCACTCATTTTGTACTGTTGTGCCGAACAATTTGGGATTATTTTCAGGTTAATCTGTTCTTTTTAGAGTTAAAGACAAAAATGTTTGTTCATTTTAATGTAGCGACTGACGAGGAACACACACGAGGAATTGTTCCAGAAAAATGTACTATATTTGACTGTATTTATAGAATAAAAAGTAAGAGATGAAGACAAAGACAACTGAGCTCCAGTCGCTACATTAAAATGAACAAACATTTTCGTCTGTAACTCTAAAAAGAACAGATTTCTGTTATCCATCTATCCAACCATTTATCCATCCATTTATCCATCCATCCATCCATCCATCTATATTTATATTCTTTGGTAAAAACCCAGTCTAGGTTTCTGATTGTTTGGAAAATAAAAAAACAATAAAAACTTTGAATGCAAAGTTTCATTTCAGTCTCTAGAAAGAACCTTTCGATGCAAGAAACTGTCAACTTATGACACATTGATGCAAATAGAATCAGTAATTGAACGATGCGCTGACATTAGATGAGCATCATCAGCTCACGTCCACCGCGCAGGAATTATCACATCAAACCCGTGCGCTCACTGGTTCTGACAGGACCGGCTCGACAACATAACAGTCAGGAATAACTGCTGCTGTGTGACTGTTGTTGTGCACCAGTGATTCGACCAGAACAGAGCTGATGTCGGACGCGATAAAATAGCCGACGCGGCAGCTTCTCTTTTCTCACACGCACGTGTGTGTGTGTGTGTGTGTTTCTTAACAACGTCACAGCAACACAAGACGAAACACTACGTATGTGTATTTTAATGGTTGTCACTAGTCCTATAAATGCCAATAGAATAAGTATAAAAACACATTTTAAACTCAACATTTCATTTTTTTTGTAATACTTTAATTGCACATTATTTCAAAACTTTGTTAAATCCATTAGAATGTGCCAACAATTGGCAATTTTATGAGTTTTTCAGTATAATTATCAATTACTATTAGCGGCTAATATAGGTTTCAAATAACATTTTTTTCACAAATTCAATTCAAACATCTTTTTTTTTAATGCTTTTTTAGTTACCTTAATTGAAATAAGTGCTGTTGCTAATGCTATTGTCTAATAGTAAAGGTTAATGTAATATTTGAACAGTCTTCCATCCTAGAGCTAACAGTGTTAGCTTAGCATTGAGACGCAGCAGATTAGCTGCAATGCTTTCGAAAGCATACATTTTCTAAAACATTCTTATTTTATAAAATGAGAAAACTACGTATATTTCCAGTGAAATAAGTTTTGAGGTGATAGTTTGTATATGAATAATTAAGTAATTTAATCCTAAATTTGCATAATAATAAAACACTTTAACCGGATTCATGAAAGTTAAAGCAAATAAAGTTAAACATTTTAACTCAGTTATCAGTTAATATTCTTACAACGTACAAGAAAATAATAAATAAAGTTAAAAAAAATTAAATAAAAGAAATAATAAAAAATTAAATAGGCTTTATAGTCTAATAAGAAATAAGCAGGAGTAAAAAAAAAACAAAGACAAAATGCTTGATGTCGATCTGATCTAGAACCGGGAGATACTTGTAGAGCAGGAACATTTAAGAGAAGCTTTGCAAACTTTAACACTCTACGACTGGTTTGTGACACACTCGCAATAAAACTTTGATAGACCGTCAAAGTCAATATTTCATCAAATATGATTCAAATCTTTCATTTGTGGAGAACGTCTGTCTGGGGGAAAAGAAAGTCTTGTAACCATGGCAACAATGCAGACTCCCTCGGGAGCTTTTGGAAAAGAGTTTCACTCGTTTTTTGTTCTTATTCTTAAAAATCAGCTGGAGAACTGGATGAATTAACATCTTGGATTCATCGACGTCTCTGCCTCGTGTCGCACGTTTGATCACAAAACTTTTGATCAGGAATCTGTTAAATAAAGTTAAAAAAAACTATTAAAATAAAACATTAAATTGTTTTAATTATGTGATAAGATGCAGGGAAAAGTAACAACAATACATTTATAATGTTTGGTCGAAATGAAAGAAGTGGTTAAATGATTTTTCGACTAAACAAAACGTTGGAGCTGAAGAACAGAAAACACCGAGAGATGTTGAGATGATGTCAAAAGGAGCCGCGGAGAAGAAAAACATGTTTTACTCTCCATTTCTATTTTGAGTCGCTTGTGTTCTTGAGACTATGAAGTTCAACGTCTGTTTTTTAGCAAACTTTTCATCCATGTTCTCTAAGAGGATCCTTCACATCTCTGCGAGTCCAGCGAGGGACAAAAAAAGGGTCTTATGAGCAAACGTGCAATATTGATGGCTTGTGCGGCGAAAGTGCTGACCTCATGACCCATGACTGCTGGAGTGGAACCCGGTGATGCAGGCGCTCAGACAGTTTCAGGTATGAACTGAACACATCTCTAAAGAAAAAAACAAAAACTGGTTGTTTGATTCTCCCTTTTTGAGGAAAATGAAAAAATACAAAAAAATTAAAATGAATTTCATAAATCTTTACATCACTGTATTTTATAAAACATTGTCTCCATTTATAAAAAGGGAATAAATAAATTATAATATAACATAAAAAAGTAACATTTAATAATAAAATAAAAAAGGCAGGAAAGTTGTATGTGACCTTTTTGTTGAAAGTATAATGATAATAAAAAATATATCTAATAATTCAGAAAAAGCATTGGGACTCTATTGCATGAATCCACTTATAAGTTATGTTATAGATTTACAACATATACATCAATAACACACATTCAGAAATAAAATACAAATATATATTTAGAAGTATTTAATAACGTTACTTCTCCTAATAGTTACAAAACTTTGTTAGCAACAAGCTAAAGCAGCATTAAAAAATCTTGTACTTGAATAATTAAATTCTAGATCGTTCAAAAACAATGGCCATTGTTTTTTTATTTGTTTGTAAGTAGCAATTAGCAATAGCATCGCCTATTTGACCTTTTAATAGTATGACATTTTTCATGCTTATTTTAATATTTATCAGGATGAATGTTTTTGATCAGAGTATTTACTCAATACTTCAATATGTTGGGGGAAAGGAGGTAGATGTACGGACCACAAAAAGAGTGGTAAAAATAAAAAGAATCTACAATCCAAGTAAAACTCACCAAAAACCAAATCCAGAAGTTAATTTCAGAAACAGTAGAGAGAGTCGATGTGAACGAGCCAACGCTGGTCTATAGCAAGTCCGGCGTCTATCAGAAAGTCCCGCAACATTTCGTCTGTAACGGCCCGTCAACTGCAGGGAAAACATGGAAGCAAACCCGAAGATTCCTGTCAAAATAATAGGTATCGAGGAGGGATCGTTACAAATACACAATGAAGAAAAAGGAATTTAAAGGAAAACGATGTATAATATTTAATTCAAAAGACTTAAACAAATGAATAAAGTGATCAATTATTTTGCTACATTTTAAGATTGAGATATTTCCATGAGTGTGAACGGCAGGAACAAAAAACAATGTAAAGTTTAGAATTCAAATGGTGTGCGAGTGGCTGTGTGTCGTTCCATCTTTAAACAGTGAATTATTCATTTGCTCGGGGGAAACAATATTTACTCACTAAAAAAGGACAGTTTGGTTACTGTGGACATGAAGAAGAGGGGAAACGAGGCAGCTGGAAAATAGAGGTGCAGAGAGTAAGAGAGCGACGGAGGAGGAGCCGAGGCCAGAAGCAGGTCACGGTGACACAGAGTCAAGTTAATGTTGAACAAAGTCGTCGGTGAGGATGAAGACGTGGTGACTTTCTCCTCCTTTTCATTTAGTACTGAACTCGTTTCATTTCCTCCTGGGCGCTGGTCTCAGAACTGAGGCGGATTTTCAAGGCGAGAAGCTACAAAGATGTCGTTGAGTCACAGGAGAAGGAATGTTGCATCATGGGAGGACGAGACCACCGTCTGCTCTTCGAATTGAAATTCTCTAAGTTGAAGTACCTGCTCGCCGGGGGGTTTTAATCAGGTACAAGACAGAAAAAATATTTTAGTAAAACATGTAAAGTCCATGTTAAACAAGTTAGTTAGTAACATTTTCATGAAAAATGACACTGAAGTCAAAAAAATAAAACAAACTTTTATACTTTTAAAAGGCTGTAACTTAATAATATTACTAATATTTCCGCTACGTAGCTCAGGTTAATCAAAAAACATTCCTTGGAATAAGACAAAGAAACATATTCAAAGTATTTTAGTGATAATAACGGAGTAATTACCTGACAAATGTTTTCTGACTCGTTTGTCATTGTGGACGAACAGGAACAAAAAGTAAAAATCGACCAAAAACAGAGAATTTCATGGAGGTTTCCTTTATGAAACAAATCAAAAAGGCATGAAAGTAGTATGTAAAATCATGACCTTTTATTGGAAGATATAAAATATATATATATATATATATATATATATATTATAATATAATTCATTAATTATGACTCTATTCTTATGTTGTTGAAGTGAGAGAACCAAGCTGACTCAAGTGACCTGCATATATAGATATCATAGAGTTTCTCTAGGGCCACATGAGGCTCTCGACACATCCATCGGGTCAAATGTAAAATGTATGACTATAAATATATAAATCTTAAAAGAATGTCCTAAAATTCCAACATATAATCACAGTTTCACAGGGTCACAAAGCGTTTAAACAATCATAAATGGATCAATAAAATGGATCCTGAATGAAACTGGCAGCCAGTGAAGAGTTTTAAGGATCGGGTAAATGTGAGTTCTTCTACTAGAGCAGATCAGAATTCTGGCTGCAGAGTTTTGTATGAACTGCAGGCGAGACAGATCCTTCTTGTTTAGACACCAAAATAAACTGTTACAATAGTCTAAACGAAAGATACAAACACATGGATTACAAGCTCCAGATCACGTTGTGACATAAAATAAAATGTATAAAAATGCTCATAAAATATATATAAATAAATATATTTTTTAGTATCTCTTTGTTATGTTGACACAAAAAGTGACTTTTACCTTTTTTTTTTCTTTAGAAATAAATACTTTGTTTTATTTCATGACAACAACAATAATTCAACACATTTTAATCTTCATAAAAAAACGTCTGTAATCAAACTTCAAACATTTAGACAATTAATCTTCATAGTTTCTAACGCTCAGTGGCTTGAATCACAGTAAAGAGAAACTTTCATCTCCAGGAAAGATTCCTTCATCAAAGTCACAGCATCATCGTTGCATATTCTCAACCTTCCGTTACAAAAGACTCACAATGTAAAAGTGAGAACACAGAGTAAAGTGCAAGTCAAACGGCCTCATCTGCTCGAGCATCAGCCTGACGGCGCCATCTGCTGGTCACGCGCAGTCCCCGCACCTCAGAACTCGCTGTAGCCCAGAGGGAACCACGTCTCCTTGTTCAGCAGCTCCTCGTCCAGTTTGATGTACGTCGACGCCAGGAACGACTTCTTGCTCTTCACCATCACCTCCAGGACCGTCCCGTGCAGCACCGGGACGGGGTGGTACTCCAGCTGTCAATCACACGTCTTGACATCAGATCGACCTGTATGGGGCTATTTCTGTTGCTAAATCTTTGTAAATGTGTGAAAGGATTTGCAAATATATACGTGTATCTGTATCGTGATCCACAAATGCTCGATTTTTGAATGTGTAACTCGATTTGTAAATGTGTAATTCAGATGCTCAAACGCTCAAATCTATAAAAACTGACAAGTCAAGGATCAAAAACTTCGCAAAAGTTTCAAAAAAACGAAAAAACTGCTCTACATGTACATGTAACTTTTGCAAGAGTCCTACCAGGGTACACAATCTGCAAATGTGTAGCAGGATTTGTGTACAGATGTGTCAGCTGCGATAACAGCATGCAGCTGGATAAAGTTGACTGTTTCCTTCAACTGAGAAAAATCTCTAAACTTAGGAAAATGTTGTCGGAACATGATCTGGAGCTTGTAATCCATGCGTTTGTTTCTTCTCGTCTGGACTATTGTAACAGTTTGTTTTCATGTCTTAACAAGAAGGATCTGTCTCGCCTGCAGTTTATTCCGAACTCTGCAGCGAGAATTCTGACTCGCTCAAGTAGAAGAACTCACATTTCTCCGATCCTTAAAACTCTTCACTGGCTTCCAGTTTCTTTCAGGATCAACTTTAAAATTCTGGTTCTTACTTTCAGAGCTATTCATGGTCAGACTCCTCCTTCCATCACTGATCTGATCCAGCCTTACACCCCAGCTCGGGCTCTGAGGTCTGTGGATCAGAATCTACTTATGGTTCCTGAACACGGCTCAGGACCAGAGGAGAGAAATCTTTTCAGGCTCCTAAACTTTGGAACGATCTTCCTCTCTCTTTGCGCTTGATGGATCTACTGACTCCTTTAAGAAACATCTTAAGACATTTCTATTTGTTCAGGCTTTTCCTTGATTTTCTTGAACTCCGGTGATGTTCTCAGTATTATCTTGATCTTTAAAGTATATACTTTTTTGAGTATTGTTTTGATTGTTTAAGCGCTTTGTGACCCTGGTCTAGAAAAGCGCTATATAAATAAATATTACTTACTTACTTAAGAAATAAAATAAAATATATCATTTGTGGCCATGAAGTATTGAGTTGTGGCCACGAAATATGTTTTTAATGGTTACTTCACCTCAATATCCCGGGTTCGAGACCCGTTTAGTTCTTCTTATTTTTACGTGATTGTTTTTTAATTCTTATAGTGGTTTAGAGAATTAAATATTTAGGTATAAGTCTCAATAAGAGATTTTCTTTTCTTTTCGTTTACACATTATTTATATTCTCACATTATTGACACCAGAGAGTTTATTCTAAAGAATGTACTCTCCTAATATTACTACCATTTGTTAGACTAGAAGAGAGATATCACATTGTACTTTGTTAAAATCACAACATTTATCACACCAATGTCTCTTATTCAGACTTATACCTAAGTATTTAATTCTCTAAACCACTATAAGATTTTAAAAACATTCAAGTAAAAATGAAAAGAACTAGACGGGTCTCCAACACGCAGGTTTTTCTGTTTTTTTAAACTCGTGCTAAGTTTGTGATCCTTGACTTGTCAGTTTTTATAGATTTGAGCGTTTACTTATTCTGTAGTAAACATTTACAAATCGAGTTACACATTCGTAAACCGAGTTACTTATTTGTGGATCACTGTACAGATACACGTATATATTTGCAAATCCTTTAACGCCTTTACGAAGCTTTAGCAACAGAAATAGTCCCAGAGACTTGTTTTATAAATCAGAAATGAGTTAAACTTGCTCGACAATTACGACGAACGTTTAAACGAAGGTAAAAGACAGTTTAACTCGTCTCATGAACAATTGCTGTAGTTGACGACGACGAACCAGCGGATTCACGACAACGCGATTACTCTGTTCCGACACTAGGGGGCGTAAACAATCCCGTTCAATCCTATGTGTTGCTGTGTTTTCAAATCACAAAGAGAAGACGAACCAGTTGGTTGAACGTGGGGTTGTCGTCGTTCCGGACGATCTTTGTCTTCTTCTTGGACGTCTCTTGAGGGTCCGGCCTCAGCCGAGTGACCACGTAAGCGTCAGGATTGGAGCCGTTCGAGTGTTTCTGTCGACGTGATGATATTTATTATTTGACTTCTGTTTGACGAGTCTCGGGTCAGACCGGCTTAAAACCGAGGCTTAATAATGAAAGTAAATCTGTGACGGAAAAATATTGAACGTTTAATTGTGACGTTTCAAATGTAGTTTTTTTTTTAGGCATTGAATTATTTTTTTTATCATTTGATAAAAAAATTAAAATTACGTTCCGTGATCGCTGTCTATCCGCAGGTACGCCACGGTTCATTGTTGCTCCGTAACGTTTAATATATTATTTGATAAAGTAGACTCTGTGTTGATATGTAAAACGGACAAACATGTAGTGTGTTTTTTTTAAATATATGTGTCTTTTTTACTTTCTGTTTAGCTTAGCAGTGGCTAATTGTGTTAGCTCTGTAGAAGTTGCTAACAGAAGGGATCGCTGTCTATCCGCAGTTGGCTGATGAAAATAAACAGTTTCTCCAAAAAACAAAAAAATCAACTTTAGTTAAATTCAAACATTTGAATTTTTTTTTTTAATTAACTACTTCTTTCTTTTTCAATAATTAAATGAAAAAAATTCCACCAGAAAATACAAACCTCTTTTCGTATCAATTTCAATATTATTCAACATTTTTATATCGTTTAAAAAAAAAACAAAAAAAAAACATATCATTAAGAACTTTTTTAATTTTTGAATCAATTAATTAATTTAAAAAAAAACTGAATCCGAAAATAATCATTAGAATAATTAAAACATTTTTTTAAAATGATTCTATTATTATTATTATAACAAACTATTAAACACTTTTTAATATATAAATTACATAAAATACACAAAAATATGTTGAATACTTACAAATCAACAACATTTCATTAAAAATATTTAAAGTTTCAACATTTAAAATCGTTAAATGTATTCAATTTTCTGATGTTAAATGAATATCTTAAAGTCTGAAATCAAAGGATTTGTTCGTGTCACGAAGTTTAACTGAAACTTTAAGATGATTTGATCACTCACGAGGTTCTTCAGGTGCTTGACCAGGACGGAGAGCTTGTGGTCGGCGAAGGAGATGAAGAGCTGAATCTGAGGCTTGGTTTCTGAACACACGTCGTCACCGTCAATCACGGCGTCAGCTTCTCTGACATCACTTCCTCACCTTTGGTGTTGTCTTCCTGCGCGTGCTCCGGTCCGTCCAGGAAGAGGCTGCACACGTACTCGTTCTGCGGGCGACACTTGTGAGGACGAGCCGAGACTCGGAGGACGTGACGTGAACTCACTCCTTTACAGGGACCCTCGAAGAGCAGCTTCAGGTAGGTGTTGAGCTGCGAGATCCTCTTGTTCTTGCTGAAGCCCATGAACCTGCGCGGGAATCTGCAGAGAAATGAGTCGTTCGTACAATTCAGAAAAGAGAGATTTTGAGTGTCGCGGTATAAACCTTGAGCAAAGCCCGGCTGGAGAGCTTAGCATTCATTCGTAGAACCATGGTTATGTTAGGTAACCGGGTTTATAGCATCTTAAACCCGTCTTCTTTGACTAAAATATGTTGGTTTCATTTCTCTAATATTATTCTTTTAAATGTTATTATAATTTGTGAACTAGTATTTATAACCTCTAGAAGAGATCTGAGGCATCTATTGATCGTAACTCGGGATAATTATTGATTTATAGCATCATAATTATCTTGTCTTTAACAATGACGTGTAACTTCAAAGCTAAAATAAGATGTTTTAAAGAAAAATGTATCTCAAATTCTTCATTCAATTGTTAATAATTCATTATTTAATATTTTGTTAAATAATATTTACATCCTCTACAAGAAATATGAAGCAGTTATTGATCGTAACTTGGGGTAATTATTGATTGATAGTACCTCAATACAAAGTATGTGTCATAGATAAAATATGGTGTTTTAATTGTCAATTTCTGTAAACTTCTAGATTCAAATATTATTCAAATATTATTATGTTTTTGGGGAAGTATTCAACATCCTCTAGAAAAATATATGAGGCAGTTATTGATCGTAACTCTGGATAATTATTGATTTATAGCATCAGAAATACGTCTTGTACAGGTCAAAGCTAAAATAAGATGTTTTAATGAAATATTTATCTAAAATTATTCATTCATATGTTATTATATTTTCTTAAATAGAAGTCTACGTCATCTAGAAGAGATCTCAGGCAGTTATTGATCATAACTTGGGATATTTTTTGATTTACAGCACCGTCAATAAAATGTATGTGTCATAGATAAAATATGCTGTTTTAATT
Source organism: Callionymus lyra (assembly GCF_982586985.1). Taxonomy (NCBI): domain Eukaryota; kingdom Metazoa; phylum Chordata; class Actinopteri; order Syngnathiformes; family Callionymidae; genus Callionymus; species Callionymus lyra. Next base: position 7,083,819 of record NC_141825.1, on the reverse strand, counting down.
GTCAAATGAATACAACATATTTAATAGTTTATTAAATTGCTAGATTCAAATATTAAAATTCAAATTTATTATATTTCTGGGGTAGTAGTTTAGATCATCTAGAAAAAAATTGACATGTACACGTCATGGCTAAAATAAGTTATGTTATATTTTATGTTATAAAATATGTTTTAATGAAATATTTCTCTTAAATTCTTCCTTCAATTGTTATTATGTTTTGTTAAATAATAGTCTACATGGTCTAGAAGAATATGAGGCAGTTAATGATCGTACTTATCGGTTTATATCATCTTAAACATTTTTAACATATACAGGTCAAAGATAAAATATTATAATTAAATATTTCTCGAAAGATCTTCATTCAATTCTTATTATATTTTGTAACACATCTACATCATCTAGAAGAAATATATGAGGCAGTTATTGATCATAAAGTCAGATAATTTTGGATTATAAGAATTTAGATCATATTTGACAATGACATAAACACGTCAAAGCTAAAATCTGTTTTAATTATTAATTTCTCTTAAATAGACGTTGATTATAACATCATTTCTAAAGGATCTGAAACATATTTACAAAGTGAGAATCTTTGTTTTAAACAATCAATATTTATGTCATAACATAATGAATATTTACAAAAAGTAAATGAATAATGAAGTACTTTTAAACAGTAAAGAGTGTAACTGTGATAAAGAAGGATTATAAGGCAGACAGTTGTGTTACAATGTTGTTAAGTTACGAGGTGTTGTGTGTGGCTGGTTGCTAGATTTAAGGAAATAATGGAAATAAGTGTGTGTGTTGTGAGAGCGAGTCACATGACAGACGAGGTGCGAGGTCTCACTGAGGCAGCTTGGACTGGATGAAGCGTCTCTGCAGGTGTCGATGGATCTCCTCCAGCTGCTCCAACGTCATCTTGCTGTGAAGGAACCCATCGTCGATCGTCACCTTCAAGTCCAAGACCTGCAGAACCGGAGGATACGTTTACGCCATAAACCGGTCAGTAAAGAAGTATTACAGTGTCATCAGCGTATTTTACATTTTAAAATGTTGGAATTTAAAATCTTTTATTGAAATGTTGATGTTTAAGCATTTCTTTTTATTTATTTATTTTTATTTAATTGTTATAAATAAAACAATTTTCAACTATAATCAAACTATTTTCAACAATAATCCAACAATTTTCAACTATAATCAAACTATTTTCAACTATAATCCAACAATTTTCAACTATAATCCAACAATTTTCAACTATAATCAAACTATTTTCAACTATAATCAAACAATTTTCAACTATAATCAAACAATTTTCAACTATAATCAAACTATTTTCAACTATAATCAAAATATTTTCAATTATAATCGAATAATTTTCAAATGTAATCAAACAATTTATATTAAAGTTTGTTTAATTAAATGAGTTAATTAAACATTTGAACATTTTCAAAATGTATTTGTTTTTCATTAGTTATTTTTGAAATAATTGAGTTAAATATCTTCTATATTGAAAATTGATTATTTTGTAACATAAAAAACAATAATGATATTTCTATTATGCCTAGAGTTTAATATTGTAATTCCAATAATGCACAAATAAATCTTAATTCAATATTTTTTAATTTGTAGTCTTTTAAATTCAATATGAAAATGTCGGTACAAGTTAAACCAGACATTATCAAAAGAGTACCGAGCTACTGGATGGATTATTTCAATCAGTAATTGGCCGAAAGATGGTTTAAAAAAATGAATTCACTAAATTATTAAAACATAAAATAACTACACCTTTCAAAATATATTAACATATTGAATTCAATGACTCAATACAATAATTCAATGCTTTAAAAACATCAACATTCAAATAGAAAATGTCAAATGTAAATATATGAATTGAATTCTATGATAATGCTCCACAGGTTCTGACCCATCCGTCGTTGGTGCTGTAGCCTTGGATCTGCACGTCCTGGATGTTGGTGTTTGGTCCTCGGATCTCGTTCGCAGCTTTGGAATCTTGTTTCTTCCCCTGAGCCAGACTGTGTGACAGGAAGTTGAGCTTGACGGAGACACATCCCATGCTCTTCTTGATCTTCCTGCGAGAATCAACCACTGAGAATTGAACTTGTTTGTCTGTGGCGCCCCCTAGTGTTACATGACTTTCATGTTTGTTCTTGTGAAAAACGTATCAAATATAAGGAAAATACAAATTCATGATGTGACTTAGTTCGGCTTTAAATCAATATTTGTATCAAAGTTAAATTCTAAAAACAAGATGTTACGAGGGTGACTTCAAAACAATTACGTTTGGCAGCTGACACGCTACAAAAACTATAATCCCAGCATGCATTGCAAGACAAAGCAGTTACTCTTGGCAACTGTTTGTGTTTTTAAAATATATTTTTAAGAGTTAAGTAAATGCGAGGATTCGTGTGATCATAGCTTCAAATGAAAGTAAACATTTATAAAAACAAAATGTTGGTCGATAGAACATCTGGTGGTCTTTAATTAATATTGTTTTAAGTTAATTATTTATTTTGTTTTATTTATTTAACTCTCATTTTATTTGATTAGAATTTATTCAAAGATTTTTTCTTTTTTTTTTCAAGCCCCAGATTTTCGAGTTCAGACCAAGGAAAACAAGTAAAAACAAAGATTCCCAGCATGCATTGCAGGACTAAGCAGTTACTCTGAGCATATTTTTTTGTGTTTTTTTTAATGTTTTTTGTTTCATTCAGTGAAAGTCATTAACAAAAATATTGGTGAACTTGTCGTGGTCTTTAATTTTGAATGTTTTCTCAGTAAATTAACTTTCATTTTATTTATTTTTTAAAAACCCAAGAATGAGAAACTTTTTTTTAAAGTTGAGCATAAGTTCTTTAAAGTGGTGATTCACCGGTAGTCATTTTTTCAGCAGAGTGAGACGATAGAAACATGTGTTTATATGCGTCTGTGTGAGAGAAAGTCGTTGATAGGAAAAGAAAGAAAAGTTTACTTCGTGAAGAACGACGTCGCCTCCAAGTCACTGTCGTTGGGTCTGAGGTTGTCCTGAACAAACTGCAGGTCCTGGATGTTCTTCAACTCCGGCATTCCTGCGCTCAGCATCTGTCGCGGTCGTTGAAACATTTCGATGAGTAAGTAATTATTATTTGTAAATATTATTTTTCAGAGAGAGCAGACATAGAGACAAACACAGCAACAAGAAGGAATTTAAGAGGAGCACAAATAACAATTAAAAATATGTTTCTTGAAGGAGTCAGTAGATCATTAAAACACAGAGGAAGATCGTTCCAGAGCTGAGGAGAGTTTTAAGGATAAGAGAGATGTGAGTTCTTCTACTAGAGCAGGTCAGAATTTTGGCTGCAGAGTTTTGTATCAACTGTAGGCGAGACAGATCCTTCTTGTTAAGAAATGAAAACAAACGGGGCCAATAGTCCAGACGAGAAGAAACAAACTCATGGATTATAAGATCCAGATCGTGTTGTGTCATCAAGTTTAGAGATTTTTCTCAGTTGAAACAGTTTGTGGTCAGTTTTCTTCAGTGTTGAACTAGAGACAGGTCTTTATCAAATACAACACCCAGGTTTCTCAGGCTCAGTTTGACAGACTGGCTTAAGTCACCCAAGTACTGACTCAACCCTGGAACTTTATCATCAGGAGCAATCACCAGAGTTTCAGTTTTGTCCACATTTAGCTTCAAATTGTTTTCACTCATTGTTTGATTTCTGGCAAACAATTGACTGAGTTCAGTCTCTGGGGCTCAGTTGGATCAAAAGAGCAGTAGATCTGGATGTCATCAGCAAAAATGTGATAAGAAACATCAGGAAATCTATGAAATATTTTACCCTGAATAATCAAGTACAGCAAAGATAATAAAGGACCCAAAACAGAACCTTGAGGGACTCCACAGAACAGATGATGCAGACACACTGAAGAACATGAGGAGGAAAATGAGGAGGTTCATCTAACTGACCAGCTGCAGCAGGCTGAGGATGAGAGCCGAGCGTCCTCTGATGATGTTGTAGGCCTCGCAGCAGAGCTCCACGAAGAAGTGAAGGTGCTGAGGTTTCTCTCCTCCGTCAGTGATGAAGTGCTGCATCTCTGAGGTGAAGATGAAGGGAGCGCGGTCCCTGGAGAGAAGGAGGAACACGGTTATTCAAGACTTCTTCTTCTTGTGGAGCTCGGGTCGGAAGTTTCTGCAGGGTCTCTCGCCTCTTCACCGAGGCGAACATCTGGGCGTTCCCCAGGATCTTGCCGAAGTCGATGTGGAACATGTGGCCGCTGGGCTTCAGCATGATGTTGTCGTTGTGGCGGTCGCAGATGCCGAGGATGAAGGTGGCGACGCACCAGCCGGCGCACGAGTGGATGAAGTTCAGCACGGCCTGGACAGAAGAGAGGGGTCAGTCGGCCCTTGAGCAAGACTCCAGAGGAACAACTCCCGGCAACCTTCTCGTAATCGTCTTTGGTCCGGTTGTGCATGTTGAACCATCTCTTGAGGGTGTCGGCACGAAGGGTTCCGCCCAGACCCCACTCCTGCTGGATCTTGGCCAAGGTCACGGCGTCCGGAACCACCTCGATGATGCCTGACACGAACAGCGGCGGGTCATCGGTCAAACAGAGTCAACTGACAAACAAAGTCAACTGACCCTGAGCTCTGCCGGTGGAAAGACACCCGAACGTGACCATCCGCAGATCCAGCCCTTCCTGGAGCCACAAGCGGTCCATGATCCGGACGATCTGGAGGACGAGCATGTCCTGACGCAGGTCGTCTCCTGTCTGATCAGACAAGACCATTAGAGTCCAGAACATTATGGTTTCTATTCTAACAGTGGAAAATAGTTTGATTAAAGTTGAACATTGTTTGATTATAGTTGAAAATTGTTTGATTATAGTTGAAAATAGTTTGATTAAAGTTGAAAATAGTTTGATTAAAGTTGAAAATTGTTTGATTATTGTTGAAAATTGTTTGATTATAGTTGAAAATTGTTTGATTATAGTTGAAAATTGTTTAATTATAGTTGAAAATTGTTTAATTATAGTTGAAAATTGTTTGATTCAAGTTGAAAATTGTTTGATTTTAGTTAAAAATTGTTTGATTACAGTTGAAAATTGTTTGATTTTAGTGGAAAATTGTTTGATTACAGTTGAAAATTGTTTGATTATAGTTGAAAATTGTTTGATTATAGTTGAAAATTGTTTAATTATAGTTGAAAATTGTTTAATTATAGTTGAAAATTGTTTGATTCAAGTTGAAAATTGTTTGATTATAGTTGAAAATTGTTTGATTATAGTTGAAAATTGTTTAATTATAGTTGAAAATTGTTTATAGTTGAAAATTGTTTGATTATAGTTGAAAATTGTTTAATTATAGTTGAAAATTGTTTGATTATAGTTGAAAATAGTTTGATTAAAGTTGAACATTGTTTGATTATAGTTGAAAATTGTTTGATTATAGTTGAAAATAGTTTGATTAAAGTTGAAAATAGTTTGATTAAAGTTGAAAATTGTTTGATTATAGTTGAAAATTGTTTAATTATAGTTGAAAATTGTTTAATTATAGTTGAAAATTGTTTGATTATAGTTGAAAATTGTTTAATTATAGTTGAAAATTGTTTGATTATAGTTGAAAATTGTTTAATTATAGTTGAAAATTGTTTAATTATAGTTGAAAATTGTTTGATTATAGTTGAAAATTGTTTGATTCAAGTTGAAAATTGTTTGATTATAGTTGAAAATTGTTTAATTATAGTTGAAAATTGTTTAATTATAGTTGAAAATTGTTTGATTATAGTTGAAAATTGTTTGATTAAAGTTGAACATTGTTTGATTATAGTTGAAAATAGTTTGATTATAGTTGAAAATAGTTTGATTATAGTTGAAAATTGTTTGATTATAGTTGAAAATTGTTTGATTATAGTTGAAAATTGTTTGATTATAGTTGAAAATTGTTTGATTATAGTTAAAAAGTGTTTGATTAAAGTTGAAAATTGTTTGATTATAGTTGAAAATTGTTTGATTATAGTTGAAAATTGTTTAATTATAGTTGAAAATTGTTTAATTATAGTTGAAAATTGTTTGATTATAGTTGAAAATTGTTTAATTATAGTTGAAAATTGTTTGATTATAGTTGAAAATTGTTTAATTATAGTTGAAAATTGTTTAATTATAGTTGAAAATTGTTTAATTATAGTTGAAAATTGTTTGATTCAAGTTGAAAATTGTTTGATTTTAGTTAAAAATTGTTTGATTATAGTTGAAAATAGTTTGATTAAAGTTGAAAATAGTTTGATTAAAGTTGAAAATTGTTTGATTATTGTTGAAAATTGTTTGATTATAGTTGAAAATTGTTTGATTATAGTTGAAAATTGTTTAATTATAGTTGAAAATTGTTTAATTATAGTTGAAAATTGTTTGATTCAAGTTGAAAATTGTTTGATTTTAGTTAAAAATTGTTTGATTACAGTTGAAAATTGTTTGATTTTAGTGGAAAATTGTTTGATTACAGTTGAAAATTGTTTGATTATAGTTGAAAATTGTTTGATTATAGTTGAAAATTGTTTAATTATAGTTGAAAATTGTTTAATTATAGTTGAAAATTGTTTGATTCAAGTTGAAAATTGTTTGATTATAGTTGAAAATTGTTTGATTATAGTTGAAAATTGTTTAATTATAGTTGAAAATTGTTTATAGTTGAAAATTGTTTGATTATAGTTGAAAATTGTTTAATTATAGTTGAAAATTGTTTGATTATAGTTGAAAATAGTTTGATTAAAGTTGAACATTGTTTGATTATAGTTGAAAATTGTTTGATTATAGTTGAAAATAGTTTGATTAAAGTTGAAAATAGTTTGATTAAAGTTGAAAATTGTTTGATTATAGTTGAAAATTGTTTAATTATAGTTGAAAATTGTTTAATTATAGTTGAAAATTGTTTGATTATAGTTGAAAATTGTTTAATTATAGTTGAAAATTGTTTGATTATAGTTGAAAATTGTTTAATTATAGTTGAAAATTGTTTAATTATAGTTGAAAATTGTTTGATTATAGTTGAAAATTGTTTGATTCAAGTTGAAAATTGTTTGATTATAGTTGAAAATTGTTTAATTATAGTTGAAAATTGTTTAATTATAGTTGAAAATTGTTTGATTATAGTTGAAAATTGTTTGATTAAAGTTGAACATTGTTTGATTATAGTTGAAAATAGTTTGATTATAGTTGAAAATAGTTTGATTATAGTTGAAAATTGTTTGATTATAGTTGAAAATTGTTTGATTATAGTTGAAAATTGTTTGATTATAGTTGAAAATTGTTTGATTATAGTTGAAAATTGTTTGATTATAGTTAAAAAGTGTTTGATTAAAGTTGAAAATTGTTTGATTATAGTTGAAAATTGTTTGATTATAGTTGAAAATTGTTTAATTATAGTTGAAAATTGTTTAATTATAGTTGAAAATTGTTTGATTATAGTTGAAAATTGTTTAATTATAGTTGAAAATTGTTTGATTATAGTTGAAAATTGTTTAATTATAGTTGAAAATTGTTTAATTATAGTTGAAAATTGTTTAATTATAGTTGAAAATTGTTTGATTCAAGTTGAAAATTGTTTGATTTTAGTTAAAAATTGTTTGATTACAGTTGAAAATTGTTTGATTTTAGTGGAAAATTGTTTGATTCAAGTTGAAAATTGTTGATTATAGTTGAAAATTGTTTGATTCAAGTTGAAAATTGTTTGATTATAGTTGAAAATTGTTTGATTCAAGTTGAAAATTGTTTGATTATAGTTAAAAATTGTTTAATTATAGTTGAAAATTGTTTAATTATAGTTGAAAATTGTTTGATTATAGTTGAAAATAGTTTGATTAAAGTTGAACATTGTTTGATTATAGTTGAAAATTGTTTGATTATAGTTGAAAATAGTTTGATTAATGTTGAAAATAGTTTGATTAAAGTTGAAAATTGTTTGATTATAGTCGAAAATTGTTTAATTATAGTTGAAAATTGTTTAATTATAGTTGAAAATTGTTTGATTCAAGTTGAAAATTGTTTGATTTTAGTTTAAAATTGTTTAATTATAGTTGAAAATTGTTTAATTATAGTTGAAAATTGTTTAATTATAGTTGAAAATTGTTTGATTCAAGTTGAAAATTGTTTGATTTTAGTTAAAAATTGTTTGATTACAGTTGAAAATTGTTTGATTTTAGTGGAAAATTGTTTGATTACAGTTGAAAATTGTTGATTATAGTTGAAAATTGTTTGATTCAAGTTGAAAATTGTTTGATTATAGTTGAAAATTGTTTGATTCAAGTTGAAAATTGTTTGATTATAGTTAAAAATTGTTTGATTACAGTTAAAAATTGTTTGATTACAGTTGAAAATTGTTTGATTACAGTTGAAAATTGTTTGATTACAGTTGAAAACTGTTTGATTATAGTTGAAAATTGTTTGAATACAGTTGAAAATTGTTTGATTATAGTTGAAAATTGTTTGATTATAGTTGAAATTTTTTGATTCAAGTGGAAAATTGTTTGATTATAGTTGAAATTGTACAATTCTTAATTGTACAATTCTGAGTTCGGGGGCAGGAGTGGAGTGAGAGTATCTGGATGTTCTGTTCCATGTTAGTCTTTGTATCCTTTGTCTTTGTTGTTTTTCTTTGACCTATGTTCTTTGTCTTTATCTTTAGACTTAGATTGTGTCTGTTTATATGTATTATTTTTTATTGTTTATGAAAAATTGCTGGCTATTGGAAAAAACAATTTCCCGAAGGAGACCTCCTGAGGGATCAATAACGTTTTACCTTACCTTACCTTACCTTAAAATTGTTTGATTATAGTTGAAAATTGTTTGATTATAGTTGAAATTTTTTGATTCAAGTGGAAAATTGTTTGATTATAGTTGAAATTTTTTGATTCAAGTGGAAAATAGTTTGATTCAAGTGGAAAATTGTTTGATTATAGTTGAAAATTGTTTGATTATAGTTGAATTTTTTTTGATTATAGCTAAAAAATTGTTTGATTATAGTTGAAAATTGTTTGATTATAGTTGAAAATTGTTTGATTATAGTTGAAAATTGTTTGATTTTCTACTTTATTCCCAACCTTGCAGATGATGCTGATGTTCTTGGCCAGAGAGTCGGTGCAGATGAAGGTCACTCCGAGAGGAACCGTGTAGGAGCTGTAGACCTTACAGGCCTGGAAGATAAAGACATTGTCTGGTGAGAGTGAGATGGTTCAGGAGAGCCAAGAGTCTTCCTCACGTCCACGTCCACTCCTTTGACTTGCAGGGCAGCGTCCAGAGGAAGACAGCAGCTCCTCCCTCCTCCGAAGAACTCCTCAATCTTAGACCTGTTCTTCACCAAGATGGTCTTGAAGGAGAGCGAGTTAGATCTCAGTCGGACAGAAGTTGAGGAGTGACCAACCTTCCGTTTGCTCTTGTCAGAAGTCCGGACGCTCTCGGCCACCGACACCAGCACCGACACCAGCTTGGACTCGTTGTCCAGCTCCGTCCTCAGAGCTTCGCCGCAGCAGAACCTCAGGGCCGCCCGGATCTTGCTGAACCAGCTCTGGTAGTGAGGGTCCACCAGGACGTCCTCCAGCAGCCTGGACACCCAGAGACATCTTCACGATCCATCCACGGATGAGCCAGATGTTCCTCACCAGTAGAGCTGCTGAGCCACACGGATGTTCTTCACCGATCTCTCCAGCAGCAGCGTCACCAAAGGTCCATGAAGCTCCCACTCGCTCTTCAGCGCCTGCAGCAGCACACAGGACAGTGACTCTCAGATCACACGCCAGAAGATCTTTCTTTACTTGGACCAGCTGAGGCAGGAACTGCTCCAGCTCTTCGTCAGAATTCTCCTCGAAGAATTTCACAGCAGCCTCTCGAACGGTCGCGTCGTGGAAGCTGAAGAAGAAAAAGTTTGGAAACAGGTTCATGGGGGGTTTCTTTTGTGTGACCTCTGACCTGTCGCTGAGCAGGAAAAGAGCTTCTTCCGGTCGCTTGATGGTCCAGTTCTGTAGGACAGTGTAGATCTCGGTCAGGTCTTCTGGCTGCCACCGGGGGGCGCCACCGAGCAGCAGGTGCAGGAACGTGTTGTCCGAGTCGCAGCAGTGACGTTTGTCCCAGAGAGACTTTCTCTGGTTCGGACTGAGGCTGAGAACACATGACGTCATCAGATGTTTTATTATCATAAGATGTTTCATGACCTTAAACACTATTTTATAACATCAAAATCAGACTTGGAATTTTACATTTAGTTTTTAACATGTTCAATTCTATCATGAATTTATTCATGCATTAAAAAGATAGAAAGCGAAAAAACAACCGCTTAAAATGTTGTGGTTTTTCAAATTCAAAGTCTGACTTTGATTATAGTTGAGAAATGTTTGATTAGAGTTGAAAATTGTCTTAATTCAAGTTTCATTTTGACTTAAAAATGATGGTTCAAAATGTATATTCATTCATATAAACACTGAATTATTTTACATCAAATGTTTTAAACTGAATTTATTTTCATTTATCTTACATTGAATTGCCTAAACTGACTTTCTTTAAATTAATTAATTTACATTGGATAATGTTTATATTTAACATATTGAATTATACACTGACTTTATATATGCACTAAAACAAATAGATGTAAAAAATACTTTAAAGAAGTGATGGTTTTTCAAATTCAAAGTCGTATTTTGATGCAGTAAAAATAAGTTTAAAATTCATATTCAAAGTCACACATTTACTTCCGTACTTTTCCTAACATTATTTAATGTTTTTTTTTTTCTGCATATTAAACGTTTTTAGCCTGAATTTATTTATTTACACCAAATTTGAAATTTTACTTCCAAATTTAATCTTTTTACGTTACATTTTTTACAATAGATTTTACACAAAATAAATTCATGCTTTCTTCAACAAACGGTGCTTGAAGAATGTTTTTACAAATTCAAAGTTAGATTTTGATGCAAAAATCCAGTGCCTCAAATTGACCTCCATAGATCCACAGAGACTGTTCACTTCAAGACGGTGCGACTCACAAGTGAAGGCAGTGATTCTTGGAGATCTCGGAGATCTTCTTCTGAACTTCTTCACACGCCGGAGAGAAGTCGACCGAGCCGGGCAGAGCGAGCGGCCTCACGTACTTGCATTCAAACTCATCTGGAAACTCCAGCTGAGAGAAGGAGGAGCAAGAATCAGAAGTTCAAGAAGAAACGAAACATGTGACCATGATGTTATTAACAGTCGTCACAGGAAAGAGATTTTATTTCTTTAATTAGATTTTCTTTATTCATTATTCTATTATTCTTAGTCTGCTTCATGTCACATTTTGCGCCAAAATAAAACTGACGGAACCGCAACTGAGTCATTTAAATTTGACAAAAATTCTAACCCAAAATAATATTGACAGAACACCAACTGAGCGTTATCTCTTTGATAGCATTTTGCCTCAAAAGTATACTGACAGAACAGTAACTCGGTCTGTTACTTTTGCCAAAATTGCCTCCAATTATTCTATCAGAACGGTTTTAGTCAGCCAAAATGTATCGAATTAGCCTCAAAATAATACTCACAGAACAGTACGTCAGCAGATACATTAGACGCATTTTTTTATCCAAAATAATACTTACAGAGGAAAAACTTAGTCTGTTAGACTTGACAGAAATTAGCCCCAAATATAATACTTACAGAACAACAACTGAGTGAGTTACGTTTGACATTATTTAGACCCAAAATAATATTGACAGAACAGCAACAAACCATAATCTATTTGACAGCATTTTGCCTCAAAATTATACTGACAGAAAATTAACTCAGTCTGTAACAACTAATTATACTCTTTGCATCAGTTTTTCTTATTTTGCGTTTGCTTTTTTCATTCTTTTATTCTGTACTGACACACAAAAGATTCCTATGTTGTGTTTACAACACTTGCAATAAAAGATTCGGCTGTTACCTGCTATCCATAATCAATTTTGACAGAACAGGAACTTAGTCAGTTAAATTTGACAAAATTCTCCCACAAACTTATATTGACAGAACCATTCATTATCTCTTTGATAGCATTTTGCCTAAAAAGACAGAACAGTATGACAGCCAGATACATTTTAAATTTTACTCCAAAATAGTAACTAGTCTGTTAGATTTGACATAATTTAGCCCCAAGATTATACTGACGGAACAACAACTGAGTGAGATGCATGGCGAAGCTAAGCCCCAAAATAATACTGACAGAACAACAACTGAGTCAGTTACATTTGACATAATTTAGCCCTAGAATATTTCTGACAAAACAACAAAATAGTTACATTTTAGGCCCAAATTTAATTCTTACAGCACTTCACTTAAATCGTGCTTTTAATCAAATTTAGCCTCAAAATAATACTGACAGAACAACAACTGAGTCAGTTTCATTTGACATAATTTAGCCCTAGAATATTTCTGACAAAACAACAAAATAGTTACATTTTAGGCCCAAATTTAATTCTTACAGCACTTCACTTAAATTGTGCTTTTAATCAAATTTAGCCTCAAAATAATACTGACAGAACAGTAACTGAGTCAGTTACATTTGACATAATTTAGCCCTAGAATATTTCTGACAAAACAACAAAATCGTTACATTTTAGGCCCAAATTTAATTCTTACAGCACTTCACTTAAATCGTGCTTTTAATCAAATTTAGCCTCAAAATAATACTGACAGAACAGTAACTGAGTCAGTTACATTTGACATAATTTAGCCCTAGAATATTTCTGACAAAACAACAAAATAGTTACATTTTAGGCCCAAATTTAATTCTTACAGCACTTCACTTAAATCATGCTTTTAATCAAATTTAGCCTCAAAATAATACTGACAGAACAGTAACTGAGTCAGTTACATTTGACATAATTTAGCCCTAGAATATTTCTGACAAAACAACAAAATAGTTACATTTTAGGCCCAAATTTAATTCTTACAGCACTTCACTTAAATCGTGCTTTTAATCAAATTTAGCCTCAAAATAATACTGACAGAACAGTAACTAGAAGTAAATAAAAGTTGATAAAATATGATTTTAATTTTAGGACAAATTTAACTTCATTTTTCAAACAAGATTTAGAGTGGAGGTTGACCTCTGACCTGCATGATGACCCCGGACGCTTGCCTGAGGCCGTCGTAGAGGGCGGGAGACGGATGGATGGAGGGCACGGAGGACGAGGACAGACCCAGCAGGACGGACCCGCGGACCAGAGTCCTGCGAACAGAACGAGTCAAACACGAGCTCGACGAACCAACGTGTTCCAAACACACATGTCGCTGAAGAGAGGAAGGACCGTCCAGCACAGCAGGTCCAGGTTCCTCCCTCTCTTGGCTCCCATCAGCCGGAACGTCAACATGGTCTCGAGCGGGAGTTTGTTGACTTGCACGGGAAACACCATCCTGAGGCGAGACCGGGTCAGAACCGGAGTCATGGACGGGAAGTGAGACGTCGTCTTACATGCGCTGACACAGGATCTTGTTTCCCGACGTCAAGGCCGTGCTGATGTTCTCGGAAACAGCTTCCGGACAAACCTCGGCGCCGGCACAGGTGACCTCGCAGGTGACGGAGTAGGAGTCGTACCTGCGGCGGGAGAGACATGTGTGACCTGTGTCGCTGTGACCTTCGGGGTGACCTTGACTCACGACGAGGTCCAGCTGAGCTGCAGCTGGTAGAAGGAGGCCACGGTGAACTGCAGGATCTCACTCTGGAGCTCCACGTCCAGGACCGGAAGGTTGATGGTTTCAGTCCGACACCGGAAGTCAGAATGGATGTTGTCGAAGAACATCCGGAGAACTTTCAGAAGAGCAGCGTGAAGCTCAAGCATGGCTGGTGAAGACAAGACACACAAGGTCGGACATCGAGGGGAATAATGACAGTTTTATGAAATGTCAGTTAGATGGCGCTGTAAGTTTTAAAATTATGTTTTCAAGCCGAAACAAATGAAACTGTTTCATGAAACATCAATAACTGTTTCATGGAACCTCAATAACTGTTTCATGAAACCTCAATAATTGTTTCATGAAACCTCAATAACTGTTTCATGAAACATCATTAACTGTTTCATGAAACCTCAATAACTGTTTCATGAAACCTCAATAACTGTTTAATGAAACATCATTAACTGTTTCATGAAACATCATTAACTGTTTCATTAAACCTCAATAACTGTTTCATGAAACCTAAATAACTGTTTCATGAAACCTCAATAACTGTTTCATGAAACATCATTAACTGTTTCATGAAACGTCATTAACTGTTTCATGAAACCTCAATGACTGTTTCATGAAACGCCAATAACTGTTTCATGAAACGTCATTAACTGTTTCATGAAACATCATTAACTGTTTCATGAAACCACAATAACTGTTTCATTAAACCTCAATAACTGTTTCATGAAACCTCATTAACTGTTTCATTAACCTCAATGACTGTTTCATGAAACGTCAATAACTGTTTCATGAAACCTCAAAAACTGTTTCATGAAACCTCATTAACTGTTTCATGAAACCTCAATAACTGTTTCATTAAATCTCATTAACTGTTTCATGAAACGTCAATAACGGTTTCATTAAACCTCATTAACTGTTTCATGAACTTCATTAACTGTTTCATGAAACCTCAATAAAACCAATTACTAAAGTCAAGTTGTTCAAAAGACAGATAAGATACAATAAAATCACAGATATCTTGATGATATAATAATGATCTTATAACAGCTGCTGGTTTAATACTATAAGAAGTAACTTACCACTCTCACACTCCAACATTTCATCACGAGACTGAAAAAAAAAAAAAAAAAACATTAATGCAACTAGTTCGAAAATCTTTTAAAAACATGTAATATCAACTTAATTAATAAATGTGAAGAAAATGTTAAATATATTTGATTACAAGTATAGTTGAAAATTGTTTGATTATAGTTGAAAATTGTTGATTATAGTTGAAAATTGTTTGATTATAGTTGAAAATAGTTTGATTATAGTTAAAAATAGTTTGATTATAGTTGAAAATTGTTTGATTATAGTTGAAAATTGTTTGATTAAAGTTGAAAATTGTTGATTATAGTTGAAAATTGTTTGATTATAGTTGAAAATTGTTGATTATAGTTGAAAATGGTTTTATTATAGTTAAAAATTGTTGATTATAGTTAAAATTGTTTGATTAAAGTTGAAAATTGTTGATTATAGTTGAAAATTGTTTGATTATAGTTAAAATTGTTTGATTAAAGTTGAAAATTGTTTGATTATAGTTGAAAATTGTTTGATTATAGTTTGAAATTTTTTGATTATAGTTGGAAATTGTTTGATAATAGTTTAAAAATAACACCAGATTTCCGGGGCTGATTCTTCTGATGCGACCCATGGCGTCCTCCAGCTCCTCACAAGAGACTCCACACAGCAGGTCACTGATGGTAGAAACTTCCTGCACCAGGACCATGAGGTTGTTTCCTGACTGCAGACGTGAAGGTTTAGACTGAAGGTCATCAAGGTCACACGTCGCTGCTCACCTGGTCGTTGGTGATCACTGAGGCCGCTCTGGTGTATCTGCTGAACACGTTGCGAAGACTCAACCTGAGACAGGAAATAAAACATGCGTCTGTGGTCACAACAGGAAGGAGGAGGACTGGACAGGAAGTGCTCGTACTTGGAGACGGAAAACACGCTGACGCGACGCAGGAAGTCGTGGAGAAGAAAATCCATGTTGTCGTCCTTTTCCTGAGAGAAATAAAAAACATTTGATTATCAGAGTCACGTGACCATCACATCGTGAATATGATGGGGAGCAGAAATCAACGTGTTTTATTTTGAAGGTGCACTTCCTGTGTGCGGCCAGAGCTCATGTAGTTTACATGTGTTTTTCTGGATTTACATGTTTTGTTCAAATTCATGTTTAAGATAATTTAATTAAATGTATTTAAAAATGGAAACAAATTTTCGTTTATATACATTTTTCTATTGATCTTGTAACTTGTGTTTTTCTTCTTCTTTACCATCATTTAAGGTCATGTGTTTATTTATTTTTATTTTATTTTATTTTGTTTATTTTCTTTGTTTTATTCATTTTTTTCTTTTTCTGTCCGACAAACGATTCTTTTACTGGATTCATCTTCACTTTTGTCTCTTTTGATCTGAATTATATTTTAACTTGAAACAAACACTTCCTGTTCTTTTTATATATTGTTTTTTTAAATAATAAAAACATTTGATTTACTTTTTATTGCAGCGTAAATTGTTTTTTAGCTTCTTGAAGAATTCAGAGTCAAAATTTCTACTCATAACAATGATGACAGATGAGTCACACACATGCAGGTACACAAACACACACACACACATGCAGGTACACACACACACAGACAACCCATAATTCCCCCCCACACACACACTCAAAGACATACAAAAGCAAGCACATACACACACACAAACACACACATGCAGGCAAACACACACTCTCACCTGCACACACACACACAAACACACACACACACACACACACACACTCTCACCTGCACACACAAACACACACACACACACTCTCACCTGCACACACACACACACACACACACACACACACACACACACACACACACACACACACACACACACACACACACACACACACACACACACACACACACACACACACACACACACACACACACACACACACACTCTCATGTGCACTCTCACCTGCACACACACACACTCTCACCTGCACACACACACACACACACTCTCACCTGCACACACACGCACACACACACCCGAACACACACACACACACACACACACACACATACACACACACACACACACACTCTCACATGCACACACACACACACTCTCACCTGCACACACACACTCTCACCTGCACACACACACTCTCACATGCACACACACACACACTCTCACCTGCACACACACACTCTCACATGCACACACACACACACTCTCACCTGCACACACACACACACACACACACACACACACACACACACACACACACACACACACACACACACACCCGAACACACACACACACACACACACTCTCACCTGCACGCACACACACACACACACACACACACACACACTCAAACACACACACACACACACACACTCTCACCTGCACACACACACTCTCTCTCACACACACACACACACACACACACACACACACACACACACCTGAACACACACACACCTACACACCCCCACACACCTGAACACACACACACACACACACACACACACACACACACACACACACACACACACACACACACACACACACACACACATCTACACACACATCTACACACACACACACGCCGCGCCCCGAGTCAATGATCTGCTCAGACTTTGGACTCACACTCCTTGACAAACGTGGACTGAGGTTGTTGACGTTCAGGAGACGAAGAGGAAGAATCCAGTTGAACTTCGTGCAGATTTGAACCGTCTGGTGTGAACCCAGGAGTTCGTGGCTGACGACAGAGAGAAACGTTACTTGTTAGTTGAATCTATCTTTCAACATTGAACTGAAGATTCATTCAACTGTAGGTAAACGTAGGAAAAATTCAGACTAAAAAACTAAAAAAACAGAAAGAAATGGATAAAAAATTGAGACAGAAAAAACAAAAAGTCAATAAACTAATATATTGATGAACTGAGATTGTTGTTGTTGTTGTTGTGGCTTGAATATGATTTTAAAAGTTATGAGAAAAATAATAAAAATTATGGTTAAACTAAAGAAAGTTTGGCCAAAAAAATGACAAAAACACTAAATGAGGTAAAAACATGATATTTCTAAAGTGGCCTAAACTAAATGATTTATTGAATTTTTTAATGAACCGGAAAGAAACGTTTTTAATTTTAAATACTTGAATGAAAACAGCAAATATAAGAAGAAAAACAAAACTAGTATTTGTAAAAAACAGATTCTAAAATCTATGATAAATAAATAAAAAAGAAAAAGTTGAGCAAGAATTTAATTTCAAGAGAAAGTCACAAGAAAAACTAAATAATTAATTTCAATTGATGATTTTTATATTGATATTAAATTATTATTTTAAAAGTTTGGAAAAAAAATTTAAGTGGAAACTGAAGACTAACATTAGGGTTCATAAAAAAAGGAAAATATCATAACATTCACAAAAGTAAGAAAAAACTAAAACTTTTAAAATAATTTCTAATGAATCAGAAAAATAATAATATTTAATATTAATAAAAATATATTAATTAATAATTTAATAAAAAGCAGTAAATGGACAAAAAAGACTAGAAACTTTCGAGATAAATTCATAAAATATTCAACATACAACATCACTAAATAAACTCCAAACAAACTAATACAAAAAAGTTGAGAAAAAATGTAATTTCAAAATAAAGTCACAAGCAAAATTATTGGATTAAATATTAGTCGTTTTTGTGGCACTGAGGCTTAGAAAACTAGAATTTGAATTGATGATATCTAATGTAATAATGTAATAATATAATGGCGTCTAACTTATTTTGAATGAATCAGAAATAAATAATAAAGAAAATATTAAAAATCATCAATATAGAAAACATTTTTTTTAATAATTTAATAAAAACAAGTAAATGGACGAACAAGACTAGAAACGTTGAGGTTAATTCCTAAAATATTCCACAATTAAAAACAGCAGCTTGAAGCAGAACAAACGTGTCAATCACGTCAAACAGAGAAGCTCGTACTTGTGGAGAAACTGCTCGGAGTCGCAGAGTTTGAGGCGCGAGCGAGCGGCGACGTCTGCAGGAAGATCCAGCAGCTGAACCACGTGATCCATCAGACTCTGGACGCTCACGTCGACTGGACCACAGACAGAGAAACCTTCATCCCCGCGTCAGTGAAGGACACAAAAACCAGAACCTACTCGGGCCGGGGACCGGGATCTGGTAGCTGTCGTCGTCGGTCGCCACGGTGACGGTCAGCTGGACCTGCTGCATCAGAGCCGGGTGGACGGGGAACACTCGACCCCAGACGACGCCCGGGTCGCGAAGGTCGTGGAGTTTGAGGCGAGACATGAGGCTGGAGAAACAAAAACACGCTCGAAAGTGAAACTGAAAGAACAGAATCAAGATTTAAAACATCATTTTCGTTAAGAAACTTAACATTTTTTAAACAAAAATCTTTATTTAAAGTTAAAAAAATATCTCAAGTTTAACTCTTGATATTCAGATAATTTTTCAGTGAAGATTTTTTTAACTTTTTTTTATCCAAATAAAGTTACAAAAAACATCTTTGGTTGGTTTGTGGCCTAAGAAGTTGCAGGTTCAATCCCAGCACTGGATAAGATTGTGTCCCTGAGCAAGACACCTGGTGGAGAGCTGGTGTACTGCGTTGCGGCCTACTCCCATCCATCCATCCTTCTATCTATTTACCGTTGTTTTCCTTTCATCTTAAGTCACGGATGTGTATCCCAGCTGCTCAGGGCGAGAGGCAGGAGACGACCTCCCATAATGCAACTCACCATTAAAGAGTCGAACACTTAAAGCTAAACAATAAAATATTCATATAAAATATGTTGTGACTCACGGAGATTTTTCAAATGCCTAAAAACTGACGTAACATAAATGAAGGAGACGAACACCACTGTGGGTGTCAAGGAGCTGCTTGGCAGAGGTCTGCGATCGTGACCTCGTATTGACCTTGTATTGAAAGCTTGGATTGAAGATGAAAGAGAAAGTAAAAGCGACACTCACGCGGTGATTGATTGACAGAACAGGTCGGAGTGTTTGGTGCTTCCTGTGGGAGCGTCGAGCAGCTCCAGGGTCCACGGATCCTTCAAGACACACTTTTGAGACTTCCTTGTTTTTTTTGTTGGTTTAAAAAAACGGGGAGGAAGCGACTGACCTGGACTTCGGTTCTGGAGCGGGTCAGCCTGGAAGCGGGTCCCGGCACGTCGAAGGAGTTCTGTTTGCGGTGGAGGTGAGGAGGTCTGGGGGGTAAGGGAGGAGGCTCTCGTCTGCCCGGACCCTCACTGAAACCCCGAGGTCTGGAGGGTCGAGGGGGAGCGCCGGCGGTCCGTCCGGATCCGCCCCGGGCCTCCCCTCCATCACCGGCTCCAAAGAAGTTGGCCTCATAGATGGGGTGTCCGGGCCCCCGTCCGGGTCCGAGGGTCTGGTACACGTGGTCCACGTAGAGGTCGTCTCTCAAAGGGAGAGGAGCGGCGTCCGTGTTAGGGTCCAGGTTATCGTAAGGCTCCATTAGAAGAACCGGATCAGCAGAGAGATCTGAGTCTACAGACCGTCATTCCAGTCCGAGCAGGAAGTGCCAGTTCGAAGGAAAACCTGTGGATCCCTGCAGAGGAGGATCAGAGACACAAGTCCAGCAGATCCTCGGAGCACAAATCAATGTCGATCGCTTGTTACTCACATGTTTCCACTGATCCTCGGAACAGTCCGACCTTGGTGAGCCTTGACTGGACCAGTCGGACCTGTTACCCTGGAGAACCGGCCCACTCCAGACACTCCAGACACTCCCTCCTCCCTGCACCTGACGGCACGTGCTGCCCCCTGCTGGAGAGAAGACGAACTGCTCAGATTCTTCCTCCACAAATCAAACTTTGATTTATCACTTTATTCGTCACGACCTTAAGCCAAGTCGACCTGAATATTTATGGGACTGGATTTAAAAAGGTTTAAAGGTGTAAATGTGTTTTTAACTCGTTTTTTAAGTTTGTTAAAGACGACAAAAAGTCCACGTTTATCTACAGAAAACACAGAATCCAAAGACTTGCTGAGAGTATTTACCACTTTTTTCATAAATATATTTTTTTAAATCAAACATTTAAGACTAAAGTCAGATTTAAAAAATATATTTTCATAGTAAAAGCATAATATTATGAACGTGAATGAACAATATAGTGTTTAAAAAGATTATAGCCATTAAACAAATAATAACAGTAATGAAAATTACAAATGAAAAACTAATAAAATATAAGAAAAGTATTTGATATAAAGCAGGATATATGAATAGAACAAGAAAAAAACTAAACGTATTGAATAAACATGTCGTCAGTGTTTCACGGATGTTTATTGACATCGAAAACTGAGTTCAAGAAATAATAATAAACATCATTAGTTCGTTGATAAGTTGAGAAAATAACTTACCACAGTTGGTCGTTCCTCATGAAAGGCAGCAGCACTTCATAGTCACTCACTTGGTATTTGTTTGATTCCTTTCATTTTTGTTAAATACGTCATATCTTCCTGTGATACTTATTCCGGTGGAAGGCTTTCAAAGTAAAATAACAAAATAAACGCATTTAAACCCTTGCGTTTACAATACATATTACAAATAAACGAAGCGGAAAAAATAAAAAATAAATAATTTAATTTAATTTAAGTGCCTTTTTGTATTGAAACTGTCTATCTTTCGTTTGCATCGGCAACAATAATAATAAGAAAGAATAGTCACGAGAGAATTTTAATAATTATATTAAATAAGGGTTTGTTAAGGCTTAGTAATATAGAATTTAATTATGATAATAATAATAATTTTATTTTATATATATAAAAAAAAAGTTTTTCTAAAATCATGGCAAAACAAAAGTTTGAAAACAAGAGTTTGATTTCAATAGTAGTTGATATATTTAGAGGATAATGTAATGTTTTAAATGTTTAAATTAATTGATTTTTCCTGAGACATGTGTGACCGAGCTCAACACACACACACACACACACACACACACACACACAAACACACACCTGTAGCCTGTTAACAATCAGTTCTTTCTAAAAAAGTCTCTGGTTCGATCGCCCGGACACAGTGAAATGATGGCATCGCAGAGGACACGGAGGTAAAATAAAACTGACCGTGAATAACTCAAAGTAATGTCCTTATAAACACAGTTTGACGCGTCAACGTCGGTTCCAAACAGTCCCGGCGTCGATCACATGACTTTCTAAAAGTCACCACTAACCCATCACTAATGATTATCTTGTTCTTGTCTCTCTGTAGCATGAAAGTCCATCTTCTGGACTCGCTCTGGGTTCCGACGGCCATCTTGTTCGCTCTGGTTTGGGCCGCGCCGGTCCTGAACCGGGACCTCCCGGAGTGCCACTTCTGCCCCCTTCAGGAGAAGACCAAGTCGTGCGGCAACTACACCACCCTCTGTCGTCCCGGCGAGCGCTGCGCCACCTCCCGGGGGCGCTTCGGTCGGTTCCACGCGCTGTCCCAGATGGGCTGCCTGGACCCGGGTCTCTGCGGGCGAGACGAGACGCTCTCCTACCGCGGCGTGGAGTACGAGGTCAGCCACTCCTGCTGCTCCGGCGACAAGTGCAACTTCGAACTGAAACTGGAGTCTCTGCTGAAGAACCTGGTGGAGGGGATCATAAAGTCAAGGACTTCTCTGGGGACCGAGACCGGGGACTCTGGGGCAAACCTCACAACTACAACTGAACCAGGAACCACGAAAACCTCTGTTTAACCACAGACCACAAGGGTGACGGTGGAGGTCTGTCAGCCTCTTTACTTTTTGTTCGCGGCTCCAGAGAGATGAAGGTGGATTTATCAGCCATCCTCCTGGAATATCAGCAAACAATTTCACAAAAATAAACAAATGATCTCACACACATTTCTCTAATGTGCAATTTTTTTGAGTCGATAAACTCAAAGTTGATGTTTCGTGATGCATCATGAATGAGAAATTAATAGACAAATACAAAGTGAAACAATAAAAACCATAGGAAGAAATTCCATTTAATTTCAATGTAAAGTCCGTCCTCCCAGTAAATTTCACTTTACCCAGTCCCACTGTGCAAAGTGGATAAAAAGCTTTTTGATCCCTCTGGAGGTCACCTTTGGGAAATGTATTTGATTTTAATTTGATTCGTCCAGCCACAAGCTAGGCTCTAATAAAATCGTGGCGCCTCTACCTACTCCCACCTTGATAAAGGAAGTGACTCGGTGAGGGTCCTGTTTCTGGAATTCTCTAGTGCCTTCAACACCATCCAGTCCACTCTGCTGCAGGACAAACTGACAAAGATGCATGTGGACCCTGGTCTGGTCTCCTGGATCTCAGACTACCTCACTGATCGACCACAGTACGTCAGGAATCACGTCTGACACTGTGGTGTGCAGTACAGGAGCACCTCAGGGGAGAGTACTGGCCCCTCTCCTCTTCACCATCTACACTTCAGACTTCTGCTACAACTCAGAGCTGAGTCTGGTCCAGAAGTATGCTGACGACACTGCCATTGTTGGATGCATCAGGGACAACAGCGAGGACGAGTACAGGAGTCTGATACGTGACTTTGTGGACTGGAGGGAGAGGAACCCCTTGCAGCTGAACACCTCAAAGACCAAGGAGCTGGTCTTGGACTTCGGGAGGACCAGGACAAAACCACGTCCAGTGTCCATCAGAGGCGACGAGGTGGAGATAGTTGACAACTATAAGTACCTCGGTGTGTGGATGGACAGTAAACTGGTCCTGTAACACAGACCACGTATATAAGAAAGTTCAGAGTAGACTGTACTTTCTGAGGAGGCTTTGATCAGTTAACATCTGCAGGAAGCTCCTCTGCAAGTTCTACCAGTCTGTGGTGGCCAGTGTTTAATGATGTGGTGTGTTGGGGTGGAAATGTGTCCAAGAGGAGTGTCAACAGGTTGTACCACGTTAAAATAAATCCTTATTGGATCATTTCGTGGTTTGAACACTCGTTTTTAAAAGTCACCTTCAGTTTAAAAAAAAAAAGGCAGTCTGACATGTTCTTTTCCCTCCTAAAATGACCTTTGACCTGCATCAGTCGTAAAGAACTTTCTGACCCTTGTTGACCTTTTACTGTCGCCTGGACAACCTTTTTTTATTTATTTACAAAACATACTTAAATATGTTTCCATAGTTTGTAAATGTTCAATAAACTTTATCAATAAAAGCTTTTCACGGTTTTGACACTTATTTCTGTCCATAGTTCAGAACTTTTAGCTTTTTGTCAGAAAACTACGATAACATTTTTATTTAAACATCAAAACCAAATTATTTAGTCCGATTTTTTTATTTCAGAAAAACAACTTCACTTTCCTTTTCTCTTTTTTTCAACCTGTAAAAACTATCGATTAGAGCTGAAAATGTATTTAAAGTAGACTTCAAGAAGAAAAGACTGAATAAAACTAACTATTGACTCGTGCTGCCCCCGGTGGACGACAGTGAAACTACAGCAAACATTTCCAACGTTGATTTTTAGGTTTTCATTAAAAATGATAGTTTTTTGTTTTTTTTTTAACATTGAAACTTAAGAAAAGTTATTAAATATTCTTAAATGAGGGGGAAAAGAACAGATAGTCGTTTAACCTGTCAATCACAGAGTTCACACAGGTGTGTGAGGTGAAGGTTGACCTGTCAATCACTGGGTCACACAGGTGTGTAAAGCTTTACCTGCAGAAGTCGTTGGAGGCTCTGGTTGTTGGATTGAGCTTCAAGGTTTGTATAATTTGTTTGATTAAAGTTGAAAATGGATGGATTATAGTTGAAAATTATTTGATTGTAGTTGAAAAATGTTGGATTATAGTTGAAAATTGTTTGATTATAGTTGAAAATTGTTTGTTTATAGTTGAAAATTGTTGGATTATAGTTAAATTGTTGGATTATCGTTGAAAATTGTTTGATTATAGTTGAAAAATGTTGGATTATAGTTGAAAAATGTTTGTTTATAGTTGAAAAATGTTTGTTTATAGTTAAATTGTTGGATTATAGTTAAATTGTTGGATTATAGTGGAAAATTGTTTGATTATAGTTGAAAATTGTCGGGTTATAGATGAAAATTGTTTGATTTGATTGATTTGACAATTAATTCCATCGTTACAAGATTAAAAAAAAGGTTTAAATACGATAATAAAAAATGTTCATCAGGTACAAGAAAATAAATCTATCTCTTAAATCTCAGACCAGACATGTGTCGCCGGCTCTTGACCCTGGTCTTCCTCCACATGCTGCTCCCTTCACTGCTCTGCAGGAACGACAACAACCGTTGCTATTTCTACCCCATCATGGCGATCCGCGAGGACGAGCATGAGTTCATCGAGACGGAGTGTCCTAAAGAGGAGGTCTGCTTCAAGGCCGTCGGGCGCTTCGGCAAGTTCGAGGCCCTGTCGGGGCGCGGCTGCGTCCCTAGGACGGAATGTGGGCGCGTGACCCCGTACATGTTCAGAGCCGTCGAGTACATGCTGAGCATCGACTGCTGCGAGGGATCGTACTGCAACTCGTGTCCGAGGCTCACGAGCGGAACCTTCTCCGTCTCTCTGGCACTTTTGACTCTCTCGTTCTTTTATGTCTAAAAGTTGCGATCTGGACTTGAACCTGCAGCCTTCGCCGTGGAGCAACAGTGAAGGACTGCAGTGACAGATGAGACTGATTTTAAATGTACAATTTAATGTTTTAAATATTTAATGTGACACAAATTGTGTAGTTTGTGTGCGATAAATGTTCTCGTCAGTTTTGTTGATCAGACTTTCACAAAACGTTTGGGTTCAGAAGATCTTATGTATTTTACTGTCATTTATGTCTTAAGACACTTTAAATATGTCAATGTTGTTGAAAATATTAAAGACATTTTTCATGTCCTTGAGAACTTGCATGTTGCAGACGTGTTCCTTCTTGTTTAGACACCAAAATAAACTGTTACAATAGTCTAAGAGAAAACACAACCACATGGATTATAAGATCCAGATCATGTTGTGACATCATTTTCCTAAGTTTAGAGATTTTTCTCAGTTGAAACAGTTTCTGGTCAGTTTTCTGCAAAAAGCAGATAAAAAGCCTACAAGGAAGGACGTCGGACGAGCAAGAGGAGTGTTTCATCTTGTTCACAAGTGCTGAAATATCACCCAGAGATACAGCAGTGAAGGAAGGCCACGAGGAGGAGACGGGCTCAGTAACAGCAGGGGTTCCACACAAAGGGGGAGGGGTTTTCTCTTTAATCAACTTAATTTTGTCAGTGAAAAATGTCAACAATGCATTGCTGTCAGCTTCACGGAAGACAGGTGTGATTGAAGAAGCAGGACACACGAGAGAATTTATCGTGTCAAACAACACTTTGGGTTTTTTCTTATTTGCTGCTACCAGCTTCCTGATGTAATCAGATCTAGCAGTTTCCACCATCTCATTGTAAGAAGACATCAGATCCCTGAGGTGAAGTCTGTGCACCTCAAGTTTAGTGGACTTCCAGAGACGCTCAGTCTTTCGACAAAGACTCATTCAGTCATTTGGCCAAGGGTGTTTTTTTCTGAATTTTCAAGTTCAATTTAACAGGTGGCACTTGATCCAGTATTTCAACAGTGATTAATGAAACAGTGAATCAAACTGCCCACGTTAAAGCAGTCATTGATCAGGATAGCGTACGTACTCACTAGTACGCAAATTCTCGACAGATAGTACTGTCTCAAATCAAACACTGCCGCTAACACACTAACCCGAAATTACGTGACAGCTTCTTCTTCTACTACTTAATGATTTCAACCAGCTGAAGGAACACTATCGACACCTGCTGGCAGCACGCTTTGTTTGGATAAAGAAATATTAGAAAATAAATATTTGCGATATATTCACGACAGTATCAGCACCGAAGACGTGTCATCATTATGTGACGTAACTTCCGTTTACAACATCAACGTCACTAAGATGGCGGCTGTTTAGGGTAGATAGTGTCCATCGATCCGTTTTGTGGGTGTTAGTACGCAAATATAGTGTGCATGAAGCACTACATTTCGCTAACTAAGAATTATGCATTGAAAATACTAAGTTTAAGTACGCAAGTATGCAATTTGAGACAGCTATGAATACCTTCGTCTTGCCGCCATTTAAACCACTTTCGAAGCCTAGATGCATGTATTCATAGGACCAAGGTTATGTTAGTACCGTATTTCCCGCACTATAAGGCACACTTAAAAGCCTTTAATTTTCTCAAAAAATTACAGTGCGCCTTATAATCCGGAGCGACTTACAGTATATATGAACATTACCTGGTGGGTGACTTGTTTACAAACACTTTCATGATTCTGCGCCGACTGAGCCGACACGCCGTTGGCGGGATTACTTCATAAGTGTCATCACAGGGTGGGATTTACGACGCACGTCACATCATGGCGGACTTTTATGGAGTGATATTACTGCCACCAGTTTGAGCGAGTGTGTTGGGTGTTGTACACTCAGAATCACTCACTCCTAATATTGCCCCTCGTGGTCTAAATAACGTCAGTAAGAGTGGATTTGTAGAGGTTTTCTCCTGTTGTTCAAGGATGAGAAACAAGAGTTTGAGGTTTGGACAGTTCTTTATTTCCCTTTATAAGGCTGCTGGGTCTCCCCATAGTGGATATACATATATGTACACGGCTTCACTGGAGTTACACTGAGGGTCCAATTTACACAGACTTCAAAAACGACACTAAAAGAGCCTCCAAGTATCAGAAGTCAGCGGGGGAGGAGGGTGAGGAGGGGACAGCACAAGAGAGGGGGCGGGGGAGGGTGATGCAGAATGAGAGTCGACTAATAACTTAACACTAGAAAAGAACAAACATTTCACGCACAGTGCATCTTAAATAGGTCACGTGAAGAACCATTTACCATAAATATCTGTCGTTTTTTGTCGTTTTTTTTCCATCGGGATCCAACATATATATAAAAAATTCAACAAAATTATTCAGTCCATCTTTTTTTTTTTTTTCCTCATCGTGCAAATCGAACGTTCCGACCCAGAGTGGAAACATTTTTTTTTTTCTTATTCCAGTCAGAAGAGGACGAGACAGAACCCGGCGCCTCCTCCTCCTCCTCCCTCACCCGCCCTCACCCCCTTTTTCCCTCCCACTTCTCAAAAAGCTTATGAATTAGTAGAAAACGAACAAACCAATGAACACCACGGTCAACTCATCACGGAAAGAATGCACGGACACACGGAAAAACACCAAGAACACGTTTTTTGTTTTTTGTTTTGTTTTTTCGTTGTTTTTTTTTTCTTCTCTTCTCTCAAGGTCAAAGTCGCGGTGTGGTGTAGGTCGGCGGCAGTGGAGCGGCTCCTTCCTCTGACGGCTCAGTAGAACAAGAAGGCCACTCTCCGGTCAGCTGGTCAGTTCAGCAGTGATATCTCCATTTCACAGTGTGGTGGGAAACGTCGGGAGGGGGAGTAAGGATGGGGGAGTAAGGATGGGGGAGGATGGGAGAGTAAGGACTGGGGGGGGAGGACATATCACAGGTGGAAACTCAAGGATTCAAAAGAGTTTTGTGTGGAGAAGAAACGACGGCTTCCTCTTCCTTCCGTTCTGAGTTCCTGCCACGATCGGGTGGGATCGGATGTTCTGAGACAGGAGGGCGTCGAGGGGAGTCGGGTGTGATTGGCAGGTGAGAGGACGAACCCCCTTTTTTCAGGCGCGCTGCCGCAGGGCCCGCCTCTTACGGCTGTAGTAGCGCCGCCCGCTGGTCTGTCTGGCAAAGTTCATCATGTAGTTTTGCTTCCGCGTGCTGCAGGTGGAGGGAGAGAAAAGGGGGGAGGAGGAGGAGGAGGAGAGGAAGGGGGAGGCGTCTCGTTAGTGACCCGGAAAACAAAGGGGTGTAAAAAAAATAACAGTCGTTCCTTCGAACACACCATGCACGCGGTTGCTGGTTCTAAACCTCGAGTCATGCTTCATTCAACCTCAGACACGCCTCAGATCTGACGAGGACAAGAGTCGGACGACACACACTAAAGACGGGACTGTTTGGGGGAGTGTTTGAGGTCAGAGGTCAAAAGTTCTAAAGCCGAAGGGAAAGGGAGGGGGGGGGGGGGGGGGTTTTGTTGTAATGAAGAGACAAAAGCTGCAGAAGATCGCTCTTGCTTAGCCTGTTCATTGCCTCTTCCATCCAGCAGGGCGGAGCCAGCGAGCCAGGAGAGCAGCCGGGGGCAGGGAGGAGCCTCTGCGAAGCGGGGGGAGGGTTTGAAGGGTGAGGGGTGAGGAGGGGGGATGCATGACGGCAAGAGTGTTGATGAAGCAAAGCTGGTGTGTTCTTGGTCAGTGATGATGATGATGATGATGATGATGATGATGAAGCTCCAGGATCATGTGACGTGTCAACGTCCTCACGGATGATGTCGATGATAAAAGCCGTGGATGGGAGGAGTTTAGTCATGTGACCAGAAGTCATGTGACCAGAAGTCTCACGCGTCGAAGCTGCTCGCTGTCGCAACACGACGTGAGATTTGATAATTTATGAGAAACAACCGTAGAGATTTTCAACCGTATTTTATAACATTTTGAAGCCGATTCTTACAAGAAAATAAATACATTCATTAATAAAAATGATAACATTTGATATCAGTTAATGAAGTGTACGGAAAATTAATTTCATTTATACGTCAAAGTACGACGACCATTACCTGCGATTAACTGTGAGATTTATTGTACTTGAAATCTTGTGCGTTGAGGCCAGAAAGTGAAGACAAAATATGAAAAACTGTGTGAATGCAACACAGATAATTATATTACTTAATCACAGATTAATAATCGCTCAGTATTCTTAGTATCTCTGTACACTAACTAGGATTTATTTACAGTGTGAGACAAAAACTATTTGGTCAAACTATTATTTTGTTTAAACTATTATTTTGTTCAATTATTCATTTGTTTAACTTTTATTTTGTTCAACTATTAACTTGTTTAATTTTTATTTTGTTCAACTATTAACTTGTTTAACTTTTATTTTGTTCAACTATTAACTTGTTTAACTTTTATTTTGTTCAACTATTAACTTGTTTAATTTTTATTTTGTTCAACTATTAACTTGTTTAACTTTTATTTTGTTCAACTATTAACTTGTTTAACTTTTATTTTGTCATTATAAAAGCGCAGAAGTAGAAACAAACGGCTGCAGTGATGAACTATGTTACACAAATATAAACACAAACACAACAACATTTTTCCCTGACATAGATAGAGTTGTGTTGAAAACTCTTCTTGTGAGATTTGATTTTCTCCACCTGGACATTGTGAGCGTCCGACCCACCTGTGGGTGGGCGGAGCTAGAGAGAGTGATGAAGAGGAGAGTGTGAGCGATGAAGAGGAGTGTGTGAGCGAGGAAGAGGAGAGTGTGGGCGATGAAAAGGAGAGTGAGAGTGATGACGAGGAGAGTGAGTGATGAAGAGGAGAGTGTGAGTGATGAAGAGGAGAGTGTGAGCGATGAAGAGGAGAGTGAGAGTGATGACGAGGAGAGTGTGAGTGATGAAGAGGAGAGTGAGAGTGATGAAGAGGAGAGAGTGAGTGATGAAGAGGAGAGTGAGTGATGAAGAGGAGAGAGTGAGTGATGAAGAGGAGAGTGAGTGATGAAGAGGAGAGTGAGTGATGAAGAAGAGAGTGAGTTATAAAGAGGAGAGTGAGTGATGAAGAGGAAAGTGAGTGGTGAAGAGGAGAGAGTGAGTGATGAAGAGGAGAGTGAGTGATGAAGAGGAGAGTGTGAGTGATGAAGAGGAGAGTGAGAGTGATGAAGAGGAGAGAGTGAGTGATGAAGAGGAGAGTGAGTGATGAAGAGGAGAGAGTGAGTGATGAAGAGGAGAGTGAGTGATGAAGAGGAGAGTGAGTGATGAAGAAGAGAGTGAGTTATAAAGAGGAGAGTGAGTGATGAAGAGGAAAGTGAGTGGTGAAGAGGAGAGAGTGAGCGTTGAAGAGGAGAGAGTGAGTGATGAAGAGGAGAGTGTGAATGATGAAGAGGAGAGTGAGTGATGAAGAGGAGAGTGAATGATAAAGAGGAGAGTGAGTGATGAAGAGGAGAGTGAGTGATGAAGAGGAGAGTGAGTGATGAAGAGAAGATTGTGAGTGATGAAGAGGAGAGTGTGAGTTAGTGATGAAGAGGAGAGTGAGTGATGAAGAGGAGAGTGAGTGATGAAGAGAAGATTGTGAGTGATGAAGAGGAGAGTGTGAGTGTGTGATGAAGAGTGAGTGATGAAGAGGAGAGTGAGTGATGAGGGGAGAGAGTGAGTGATGAAGAGTGAGTGATGGAGAGTGAGTGATGGAGAGTGAGTGATGAAGAGTGAGTGATGAAGAGTGAGTGATGAAGAGAGAGTGATGAAGAGTGAGTGATGAAGAGGAGAGTGATGAAGAGTGAGTGATGAAGAGTGAGTGATGAAGAGGAGAGTGATGAAGAGTGAGTGATGGAGAGTGAGTGATGAAGAGGAGAGTGATGAAGAGAGAGTGATGAAGAGGAGAGTGAGGAAGAGTGAGTGATGAAGAGTGAGTGATGAAGAGGAGAGTGATGAAGAGAGAGTGATGAAGAGGAGAGTGATGAAGGGTGAGTGATGAAGAGTGAGTGATGAAGAGTGAGTGATGAAGAGTGAGTGATGAAGAGGAGAGTGATGAAGAGTGAGTGATGAAGAGTGAGTGAGTGATGAAGAGTGAGTGATGAAGAGGAGAGTGATGAAGAGGAGAGTGAGTGATAAAGAGTGAATGATGAAGAGTGAGTGATGAAGAGGAGAGTGACGAAGAGTGAGTGATGAAGAGTGAGTGATGAAGAGTGATGAAGAGTGAGGGATGAAGAGTGAATGATGAAGAGTGAGTGATGAAGAGTGAGTGAGTGATGAAGAGTGATGAAGAGTGAGTGATGAAGAGGAGAGTGATGAAGAGTGAGTGAGTGATGAAGAGTGATGAAGAGTGAGTGATGAAGAGTGTGTGCGGTCGAGGGGGGGTGAGGCGACACTTACCTGACACTACAGCCATGCCAGAGGGAGCAGAATACAGAAGAGAGCAGAGGTTAGAGCACGAAAGGGGGGAGACGGGGGGAGGACGCTGCTGTCTCGCACAAAGGTCAGAGGGGGGCGGAGCCCTGGCCTGGGGAGGCACGACCCCGAGAGAAGGAAGAAAGAAGGAGGAGGTCAAGAAAGATTCAACAAGGTGGAGGTGAAGAGACCATCGGTTGTATTCAAGAGAGAGAGAGAGAGGGTGACGACACGGCGGAGGATGTGGGCGAGCAGCAGGGGGGGGTCAGCAAAAGAAAGGATGAAGAAGAGGAGGATGAGTGGAGGAGGAGGAGGTGTGGTCAGCAGAGAGAAACAACAGCGTGAGGACGGTTCAGCAGATTCTGTTGAAGACGGTGCACAGTGTTGAGAGGTGGTGGACGGATGTGTGTGTGTGTGTGTGTGTGTGTGTGTGTGTGTGTGTGTGTGTGTGTGTGTGTGTGTGTGTGTGTGTGCTAAATTCTGGCAAAAATAATTGTTAATTTCCAAATATT
This sequence comes from Callionymus lyra, assembly GCF_982586985.1. Taxonomy (NCBI): domain Eukaryota; kingdom Metazoa; phylum Chordata; class Actinopteri; order Syngnathiformes; family Callionymidae; genus Callionymus; species Callionymus lyra. The sequence goes on along the minus strand of NC_141825.1, from coordinate 7,051,606 downwards.
AGACAAAATATTGATCGATTGTCCATCAAATACTTTGTACAAACGTCTACAAAGTATTACGTGTTTATACGAGTAAGATAATGACAAAAACAACTATTTTTCATTTATGTTATTGTATATAATATGCACATTCACAATCTAGTCAAATGTTATCAGCCTTTTTCTTTTTTTTGAGAAATATCTTGTGCAACTGAAGAATACTTATGTTTAGATAAATATAACATTTTCACGAATATAGCTAAGTTTTCTTGTCAAAGTCGTGACGTTAATCGCTAAGAAGTCAGGTAGTGATGGTGAAGCTCCGCGAAGCCTCGTCATCATTTGCAGAGCCACTAGATGGCACTGTTTGCTTACAACCTTTTGCTTTTTAGCAAGTATTTAAACGACACCTCCCTTCATATTGAAGTCAAGAGCGCCATCTATTGAGCAGTGAGGCTTCATGAAGCTTCACCAGTCCAGTGCTAGACATGGTACAGGATTGTATTTGTTTGTACTGATGAGTATTTCTCCATGAAAAAAGCAAGTTTCTTCGACGTAAGAACAGCATCAAAAACACAGCGAAGCGCTTCATGCCTGCGTGACATCAGAGGACAGGACGACCGGAGGCTGCGTATCCGTGAGTGGAAGTGTGTGTCAGTGGGGGGGGGGGGGGGCTCTGCAGGTGAAGCCGGTTCTGGGGCGGGAGGGGATGGATTTCAGGGGCAGATCTGAGCTCTGTTCCCAGGTAAGGGGGCGGGGCTGCTGAAATTGGGTACTCACAGAACGACCTCCACGTGGTCCAGAGCCCACTGGTCGTGTCCAGCGCCGTCGTGACGCGGCTGCCACCATCGTAGCATCACACCTTTGACTCGCGCCTCCCTGGAACAACACGAGTCATTTAGAGACATCTCAGCTATGTTAGTGCATCAGAATACATATATATATATATATATATATATATATATATATATATATATATATATATATATATATATATATATATAACCAGAGACACCTCAGTTTTATATACATATATATGAGGAAAACATATTAATCAATATTAATCTGAAAGGGTCGTAGGAAAATGACATTAGCAAGCTGAAGCTAAGGCTAATGCTAAAGCAAATGCTAAACTAGGTAAAACATGAATTAACGAGCGTGTTGAATTTAACGATTGAAATCTTAAAACTTTTATTTTTTATTGAAACGTTTTGGTTTTTTAAGCATTTTGTGTCAATTTCTCGTTTCATTTAATGGTAACTTGGTAGAAGTCATTTTATAATTACTGTCAAAAATATATAAGAGAACAAATTCTCGCTATATACGTTGGATGATAAATTAAATATATAATTAGACTTCAATTGACTGCTTTTTTAAAAAACTTTTTTGATCGTTAAAGAGTCAATCTGTTAGATGAAAATATTGTTTCTGGCGCCCCTGTGTTTGAGAAATGTAACTACAGCACCTTCAAAAAGAAATTGATTGGAATGTTTCTGTTTTTAAAGCATTTAATTATTTTTAATATTGAATTAGTGACACAATTTTTACTGACATTTTTGTATTGAATTTTAAATAACAACAAGTAAAATCATAGTTAATTTAGAAAATGTATTTTTGGATATTATTGGATATATATATAATATACTGTATATATATTAGATACTAGTAAAAATTAAAGTGTAATTGAAAAAAATCATTTTGAATTTTTGTATTTAATAAAAAACAAATATTAACTTTAAAGTAACAGATGATTTAATTCAATCATTTGATGAAACTTCAACTTTTCGATACATTTTTTATAAATTATTTAAAATAATGAATGCTTGAAAAAAATAACGTTGTTTTAATATTTAAAAATGTTATTTTTATAATATTCCGATGACACTGATCTAATCAAACACGTATATAAAAATACAAAAGTATAAAACTGTGCAGCACTCACAGCGGGATGTTGTAGGAGACTCTCTGGGCCTTGATGAAATCTTTGGGCTGGTGTTGGGCGATGACGTGCCAGCTGACGCCGTTGTTGACGCTGTACTGCAGCAGCACCGCTCGGTCCACGGTGTCGGCCTGATCCAGAGCGATGTTGCAGCTGTCGGTCTGAGCCACGCTGCCGATCTGCAGCACGAACATGATCTTGCTGTGGGGCGACAGGTCAGAGAGGTTTGAAAAGGTCACTCTTGTCTTAAAGCAGCAATACGCAAGCTTAGCAAGGCGTTTCTGGCTCCCTCCAGTGTCGCCAAGTGTAACTGCAGCGCTGCAAATGACTCGCTTACTTCAGGTTTATGATGGTTTATCTTCTGGTAACTTCATGGAATCTTTTCATTATTCCAGTCAAAACAAATCATATAAGAGAACAATATAAATTAAATCATAAATCAAATATTCAGAATTCACCTGTCCGACCGACTTTTTCGATTGTTAAAGAGTCTATTTGTGAGTTTAAAATATTGTTTCTGGCACCCCCATGTGCCAGAGAAGTGTAACTACAATTATATTTATTTATTTTTGGGGGAAATATGGGCTGTAAAATATCATAACATGGGCCTCAACTGGCCCACGAAATGTAGAAAGAAATAAAAATTCCCCTTTCTTCAGGGATTATTCATTTCTCTAACATGGCTGAAGAAGCAGCCAAGCAGCATGCAAGCACTCGTGCAATCGTTCCCGACTAAAACACGTATGTCCTGGTAGTACCTGTACCTGGCTCTAGTGAGGTCTAGCGGTCTCGTCACAGCCTGCCTCATCTTACAGCCATTGAAGTAGAGCGAGTCTCCGTGGGCGTGCGGCGAGAGCTGCCCGCACCCGCTGCCCACGCCGCCGCCCTGGATCAGCTGCCAGCTCTCCTGGGACACGCCGCCCGACTCGAAGTTGTCCTTGATGGAGCTGGGCAGGTCGCCGCCGGACAGGGAGCAGTCGTCGCCTGAAGGGGGGCACGAGAAGAAGCCATGAGATGAAGATGGTTCCGTGGCGGCGTCCGACCCACCGTGGTGCCCCTCATCGCAGATGCAGACCGCCCCGCTCGCGCAGTAGCCGTGGCCGCTGCACAGGCCGGGACAAGCCTCCCCGATGTACACGTGGTCCACCCCCCAGCTCTGACGCTCTCCGCTGCCCTCCTTCTGGATCCAGCGGAACTGCGTCGCCCTGGAAAAAGTCGAGTTGGAAGAGATTCATGTTTTTTTGTTTTTTTAGAAACGCGTCTTTACCCTGAAGACACGTGGTCCGGCAGCGGCACCGTCACTCGGGTCCACGTGGAGCTGTTGACCGGGCTGTAGATGGTGGACTCGTGGAACTGGAAGGGAGAGCAGCCCACGTTGTTGACGGAGGACGGGAGACACTCGGACTGAACCAGCTGCCACGAGTCGGACCTGAGGATGGAGGGAAGGGTTGACGGTGGAAAACCAGCAGTTGGTTTCAAGAAAAATCAGGTGAAACCGAAGTCTTTTAACAAAATAACATATGATATTTTTTAATGTTTGTCATATTTAAAGATAGTAAAGTAATTACACGCCTACTTTTTTTTTCTTTTGAATTGAAAAAAAAAATCGTTTTTAAAGAGGTATTATGTAAGATAGAAAAAATGGCTTCTGTCTCCCCCTTGTGTCACACAGTGTTACTGCAATGCTGTAGCTTAATTATCTGTGTTTGTTCTCCTTCAACAAACACTCACCAAATTACTATAAAAATAACAATTTAATGAAAATAATTCTGACTGATCATTGTTGGCATCCATATTCTCTGTTTCTTATCTTATCTAAAACACTTGGTCACCATAGCAACATGAACCACATGTGGTCTTAACCTTCAGTTTTAACAAACAATGTTTTTATTTGATCGTTTTTGACAAATAACATGTTCAGTTGTTCAAAATAAAATCAGTCATATCACGAACAATAATAATAATGTGGAAATGTTACTTAATGCTCCTTAATTAGCATAAAAAAAAAATGTGTTCATTTTTTTTTTTTTTAAACAAATGTAAAACAAAACAAAACCTTCACACAAACAAGTTTCCTAAAAAATGTTTTTTTTTCTTAAACCCCATTGTCTGATATTTATATTTTTTACTCAACAGACTTCAATTTTGTTCAGACTGATGTTCGGAGTTGGTTTTGTTTCAGTTTTATCTGATTGGTCTACTTTGAAAATGATGCAAGTATCGGGACCTAAAACATTAATTGCATAATAAAAAAGTATCTTTTTTTAAACAGTCTTTTTCACAACTCGTGTGAGCAAGTGTGTCTTTTGGTCATCGTTCCCCTTTAATTTTTCCCAAAGGATCAATAAAGTTTTATCCATCTACTTATTTTCATAATAACCCTTTTAAAGTTTATGAAACCAGAGAGTTTTGTTCTAATATTAGCATCAGATATTTTTCCTCCTTCAAGACCTACCTGGCGTCCTTCCTGTACTGCAGTAGGACGGAGTGATGGTCCTGACAGGTGTCGGCCTCGCAGCCAACCACGATCTGCGGAAGCAGGAGGAAGTTGAAATAAGGCTCGACAACATGGCCGACGCCAGAGCAGGAAGGCGGACCTTGAACTGGAGGACGTATCCGGGCTGAACGATGAGCTCTCGCGTGGCCAGGATGTTGTGCGTCCGGTCCTGGTTCTTGTTGGGCCAGTACAGATGGAAGGAAGGATTCCCGCAGAAGCCGGCGGTCCGCACGGCGTTGGGGTAGAAGCTCCAGCTCTCCTCGTGAGACACGCCCTCGTCGTCGAACGTGTCCAGCAGGGTGGACGGGTTGATGTCCGAGCCGCCCACCAGGATGTTGTCGATGGCCCACTGGGCTCGCTCCAGGCTCGGCGTGGCCAGCCCGGAGGAGACGGTGAACGGCTGCCACCAGCGGAGGCGGGTGGCGTTGGTGAGAGCGCCCTCCGGCAGCACGATGTAGTCCCGCCTCACCGACACGTACTTCAGGTAGTCCATCTCGTGCAGCAGCGTCCAGGACACACCTGGAGAGAGACGCCGGTCAGACGAGAACGACCAGGAACACATGCCGACTCAGCACCTCCGTCGGTGGAGTAGTCCAGCAGGACGCCCTCTTTACGACAGGTGGGGCGATGGCACATGGTCATGTTGTCTTCACTCCCGATTCTGGCCCAGTACTCCACGAACCTGACAGTGTTCAGGATGAGAAACAGATTCTGGAACTGAGTTTCAACTCAAGCTAGAAAATGTGTATTTCCAGAAGTAAATGCAGCGTGAATGATGAAGCCGATGAATTTGTGAACAAACATGCTTGAAAGTATTAGTTTTCAAAGTACAAATGAGTGGAAACTGTTGAAATGATGTAATAAAGAAGAAAGACTGATTGAATAAACGGAAAAAATAAGAAAAATAGAAGAAAAGGAAGAAGAATACAAAGAAGGAGGAGAAGAAAAATAAGAAAAAAAGTAGTAGAATGTGTAGTAGAAGTAGAAGAAGTAGTAGTAGAAGTAGTAGTAGTGGGAGTGGAAAAAGTAGTAGTAGAAGTAGAATTACAATTAATTGTAAAAGTATAAGTAGAAATAGCAGTATAATAATAAGTAGTAGAATTAGTAGTTAAACTAAAGGTAGAATTAGTAGTAAAAGGAAAAGTATAAGTGGTAAAAGTAGTAGTATAATTAGTAGTATAAGTATACGTAGTAAAAGCAGTAGTAGAAAATGTACTAGAAGTAGAAGAAGTAATAGAAAAGGTAGTAGTTGGAGTAGAAGAATTAGTAGTAAAAGGATAAGTAGAATTAGTAGTAGACGTAGAATAGTAGTAAAGGTATAAGTATTAGTAGTATAAGAAGTAGTAGAAGTAGTAGCGGAATTAGTAGTAGAATTAGTAGTAGAGGAAGTAGTAGTATCAGTAGTCAAAGTAGAAGTGTAACTTGTAGAGGAAGTAATAGTATTAGTAGTAGTAGTGAGTAGACAAAAGTGTTTTTAAAGTTGAAAGTTTCTAGGTGTCGATGAAAGTACCTGAAGGTCAAAGTGGAAGGAGTTGAAACATGAGTTGAAGAGTTTTATCATTTAAGTGAATGAGAAAAAGTTAGAAAAAGAGGAATAGAAGAAAGAGTTGAAGAGATAAAAGAAAGATAGAAAACAGATAGAAAGCATTTCGGGAACGAGCCAAATTGATAAAAGTTTGAATAGTTTGACTCAGATAAACTATGTAGGAGGAGATGCAGTACAAAGTTACAAAGCTTAGGTCAGAAGAGCAACAGTGGCTTCAATACTGCCTTCATTATTCACACAATAAAGTCTGATCTGATCTGAGCACTGACTTCGCTCCTCGTAGATCCAGGTCCGCCGTGACGGCTTGTCTGGCGTCGGCGCCTCCGAAGTACAGAGCGGTTCCTTCCACCAACACGCCGCAGTCGGTGCAGGGGCGCCCGCCCTCCAGGGTCTGCCACTGAGGCCCGGCAGCCCCGTCCCAGTCGAAGCGCTCTTTGAGAGACGCCTGCGACACAAACATCAGCAGAATATTGAACATTTCTAACTTTCTTTATTATTAAATGTTGGGTTTTTAAAGCATTGATTTTTCTAAACCATTGAATTCAATCATTTCTATATTGTTTTGTTTATATTGAATAATTGAATTCAATATTTCTTTATTGACCGGTTGATTTTCTATTAAAATAAATAATTGAAATATTTTCAAAATATATATATTTTTTTAATAGTAATATTTAAAAATTCCACCAGAAAAGACCAAAATAGTACCGAAGTGGTGGAACTACTACAGTATACTTACATTTTTATATTGAATTTGAAATACTACAAATAAAGAAATACTTAATTTAGAAAAGTTATTTCTAAATTATGGGCACAATGTCAAAAACTATGTGTAAATAAAAATGATTCTTTCATTTTGAAAATATCTTAAAAAAAATTATCATTTTTATATTGAATTTAAAAGACGACAGATTAAAACTTATTGAATTAAGACATTTTATTTTTTAATTATTGAAATTAATTAAAACTCTGTGTGCAAAACCTTTAAAATTCGTTTTCAAAATATAAAAAAAAATGTACTGAATTATTTAAAAAAAACGAATTTGAATTTTCAATATTCATATTATTTAATTAAATTATTTAAAATTAAAATGCACGCTTCAATATTCTGGGGACACTGAGGTACTACAAATGTCCGACCGGACTTCTGGGACAAGTACCTTCAGGGCTGTGCTAGCATAGCAGTTGGGTCCCGTGAACCCAGGGTCGCAGAGGCAGCGCTGATCCAAACAGTCTCCGTGTCCCTCGCAATTGTTCCCGCACGCCGGCCCGATGTAGAAGTTCTCCACGGCCCACTGGATGTCGGAATGTTGCTGGTAGAACCGGAACCTCACTGAACTACAACACGGATTCAGATGGAGCATGGATTTGTATGATAGGAGTCGGGGGGTCCGGGGGGACTTACGTTCCGGCCAGGCTGTCGGGAAGAGGATACACGACCCTCTTCCATGCGTCCGCGGGGAAGAAGACCGAAGGCTGGGACACCTGACCCCCACAGCGCGGGTCAGCGGGCAAACACTGCGGCACCAGGTACTTCCAGGTCACTCCGAAGTCCAGGGAATACTGAACGTGGACTTGTCTGTCGGCGTGTCGCTCGGGAACAATGCAGCCGACAGCGATCTGAAGCAAGAGAGTATTTTATCCACCAATGAGATGTGACGAAAAACAAGGTTTTGCTTTATGAACGGTTTTGAGCTAAAAACGATTTATCAAATTGACTTAACCATGTATAGTATTATTGTGTGAATGCTGGGAAGATGTGAACCGTTTAAACTTTGATCAATTCAGCTTGTTCCCGAAATGAGGGCTATGTTTTTAGCTCTCTTTTATCTCTTTCTTTTATTTCTCTTTTTCTATCCTTTTTCTCCCTCATTTATTTCAATGGGGAAACTCTTCAACTCATGTTTCATCTCCTTCCACTTTGACCTACTACTTATACTTTTGACTACTAATTCCACTAATACTTCCACCACTCCTTCTACTACTAATACTACTACTACTTATACTTTTACTACTAATTATATTAATACTTTGTCATTTCTACTACTTCAGCATTTACTACTAATTCCAATTCTTCTACTTTAAATACTAATTCCACTACTACTTTTAATACTACTACTGCTGCTATTTTTCTACTTTTACTGCTAATTCTACTACTACTTTTACATTTCTACTACTTCCACTTTTACTACTAATTCCACTTCTTCTACTTTAACTACTAATTCCAGTTTCACGTTTGAAAGGTGAAAAAATCAACCTTTTATTCTAAATATGAGGCCAAATCATCAGATTGAACCGTGTTTATTCATTTAGGATGAACCTGAATGCATCAAGATACCAAGCAATCTGTCGGGAGTGCGCCATCTGCTGGGGAAATACAGCGATCGCAGGGAAGTCAACGATGTCATTCAGGTGAGGTTGCTTTGGCATCTTTTCTAAAGGGTGTTCTTGTGAGGAAGCCCCGGGGCAGACCCAGGACACACTAGTAAAGGTTTCTCTGGATAGACCTCTCGGATAAGCAAGTTTACCTTGAACTGCATGACCCAACTCTTCCCGGGAATGATGTCGTGAGTGACGGCGTAAACTTCTCTCCCGTCCGCGGTGCCACAGACCATCACGCCGTCGGGCGAGCTGCAGAAACGCTGCAGGGAGCAGTCCTCGGAGAAGAGCCAGTGGTCGCTCACTGCGGAGACAAGAGCACGTTCCTGACTCTGCCGATCGACGTCCAGGGGACGGGCTTTTCGAGGTCACCTATGGGGGTCTCCTCCTGCTCGCCCAGCGGGTCCATCCTGCCCGAGGTCTCGTCCGCGGGCGCCCTCTCGTGGTTGGGCAGAGCCACTCCCCCGAAGGTGTCCGAGATCTGCGCCCGCGGGTCCGACCCGGCGATGAGGACGTTGTCCAGAGCCCAGTCTCCGTGGTCGGCGCCCTCGTGCTGCGGCTGCCACCAGCGGACGCGCACGCCCTCTTGGCGGGCGGCGGGCGGCAGCAGCACGTTCACGAACCTTTAAAAGAAAACGACCGGCGTCAGTCTCACCGACTGGCGACGCCGCGGCGCCTCACACTCACCCGGGCTTGGTGTACAAGTCGTAGAAGATCTCGGTCAGAAGGTGCCAGTTGATGCCTCCGTTCAGACTGTACTCCAGGAGCACGCCCTGGTTCCTGTTGCCGGGCGGGATCATGCAGCCGTACATGAAGTAGAACTGGATGAACTCGGCGCTGGTCAGGTTCAGGTCCACGGTCACCAGCTGACGACTGCAGCTCTGCACGCACACACACACACACACACACACTTGTAAGGTAAGGTAAGGTAAAACTTTATTAAATTGTTTTTTTCCAATAGCCACAGAAAATACAGCATTTTTTCATGTCTCAGGTTTATTGAATTTAAAAAGATAGTTAATTAAAAACTATATAATTTAGGATTTAAAAAAATAAATATTGATATTATATTATCAAACTCTGTAAAAAATATTTAATTTTAAAAATACTATATTTATTATTTTAATTAAAATATTTAAAAAGAAACAACAAGTTAAACCTTTACATATAGAAATGATTGAATTAAATTACTCCCAAAATAATTAAAATCTAGAATAGAAAAACATATACAGTATATACAGTATAACTATAAATATAATAATTCAATATACTAATGCTGCTGATATATCAACAATCCAGAAGTGAAGAGTTTTCTTCATACAGATGAATTTCTCAGGAATTTCTTCTTTTTTTTTTCGTTTTTTCAGGATATTTTTGATGCTTCGATGGACTCTTTGTTGAAGCTTAGAGGGAATTAAGGCTTTTGTCATCAAATAATTATCAACGTTTTATGGCTTTTTTTAACTGAATATTGGCGAAAATGTGTAGTTTTATTTCAAAAATGATGGATGAAATAACTTTTAATATCATGAATATAGTAGTAAAGGAGGATGCTCAGCCCTTATCCTTCACTTTTATTTAAGATAAGATACACCTGAAAAATAACATATAAATACTCTACTACTCTACTCTAAACACCGGGGGGGTTCAAGGGTCAGCGGGGATGTGTGCAATCGCCAGCAGGGGGCGTCAGTACTCACCCCACTGAAGTGCAGGGCAGAACCCGAGGCCACGGCTCCACACACGGTGCTGAGCTTCCCTCCGGTGAGCATGTGCCAGTGGCTCGGTGACGGCGCTCGGCTGAAGCTGTCCTTCAGCTGCGAGGGCAGAGCAGCGACGGGCTCGTCGCAGTACTCGCCGCCCCACTCCGGGTCACACCTGCGTCCCAGAAGTATGCGCTCATATTAGAGTCATTACGGTAGAAGGTACACAACGCTGTCGCCCCGATCACAGACCAGACTTTCTTTCTCAACACAGTAACTCCTCGATGCTCAGTTTGGCAAATCAGTTTATGGAAAAATAAATAAATAAATGCAAACGGATGAAGGGACGAGTTCACTGAGAGGGAGTGAGATGAAGAGCATAATTGAGGTCGATGACGAGGATGAAAGTGAATTTATTTGGGTTTGTTGCATATAAATTGTTAGACATTCGTATCAAGGTTTCATTATCTAAGCTTGATGCTTTAGTTCTTATCATGATATACTATAAAGTTAAATCTACTAACAAGGGGCGTAAAGTAATATTGATTCAATATCTAATTTATTATTGTTTTGTTTTTGGTTTAATGATATCAATAGGTATCAATATTCAACAGTGATGTTTTGATTTTTAAATCTTTGTTTACTTTATTCTATTTTAGGCTTTAAAATCATGTTTTTTAATTTGTTTTAATCATAGTTATTTTAGTTGATTAATTTTGCAATGGTTTATATTTCAATAAGGTGTGTAGAAAATATAATAATTATATTTTTTAAATTTACAATCAACATTTTTTTGTTGCAGTTAAACCTCCGGCCTCTAGATGGCAGCAGTCATTACGTTCTCCACAACTAAAGCTACAATAAAATTATGCAAGAAACTGGAGTTGACTGAGGACGAGAGGATGCAGTGACTCCAGCAGGTTTTAAAGCTGATGTTTGGACATATTTTGGTTTGAAAACAAATGAAAGCAGTTACGACTTCATCAAGAGTCATGTGGTCTGTAAATTCTGCAACACCAGAGTCAAGTACTTGACAATACTACACATATATCCTTGTTACTACAGTATCACTTTATATCATATCCTTATTGTATCAACAAATTATTGTGAATGCACAATTAGATTTTGTATTAAATATGAACCACTGAAAAACTTTAAGTCATTTTGAATAACTGTCATTTATAAGATTTCTATGGCCACATATCAACACAACTGTGTGTAGCAGAAGTGTTGTAAAGTGTAACCGCTGACGAGGCAGAGATTCAAACTCACGCGCATGAACTCTGCTGACAGCGTCCGTGGCCCGAACACATGTCAGGGCAGCCGTCCCCGATGTAGAGATTGTCCAGAGCCCAAGTCTGCTGCTTATCGAACGGCGCCTGCTGGAACCAGCGGAACCTGGTGGCTGGAGACCTGGAAGTCCAAGAAGAAGACGTTGTGAACAAGGATCGCTCTGGTTCTGGTTCTGCTGCCAGGAAATTAGAAGCGGTGCTGACCGTGCGTACGAAGGGATGGGCAGGGTGACCCGACCCCATTTGTTATACGTGTCCGACACGAGGATCCTCTGCAGGGTGTAAGAGGAACAGTCCGGACTGGTTGGCAAACAGTCTCTGACGACGGGTTGCCAGGTCAGGCCCAGATCCAGAGAGAACTCCAGCTCCACAGCTGCAGGTCAGAGGTCATTGAGGCTTGACTATATTAATGCATCTCTAATGTTGAAACCTCTTTGAGATGTTTTTCTAAGAATTTAATTATTTATATTTTTTGAAAAACTGAAAACAATCTTTTTATTTTTTTTAAAGTTGAATTAGGTTTTTCTTAAATACTTTTAATTTGTTATTTAATTAAATTCCAATAATCAAATCATCACGACGAACTTTAAATCAACAGAATGATGACACTATTATACCAACATTTTTATTATCAAATAAAAGGATACAAATTTAAAATATTAAGTTTAGAAAATGTATTTTTGAATATAAATTTAATTCAATTTAACATTTCCTACGTTGACACTTTACATTGTATTATTGAAATATTTTTTTTAATTATTTTATTATTAATTAATTTAATATAAAAGCTTGATCATGTGATCGTCTGCTGGTCACATGATTGGCTGAAATTTGGATCAAGTAGCTCGGTGATCTGTTGGTTTTGTCTGACTCTGTTATACCAACATTTATATATTGAATTTAAAAATTAAAATTAAAAAATATATTTTATTTAGAATATTTCAAACTATATGTGGAAAAAAATACAATTAATATAAAAAAATATATATATAAAATATGTTTTTATTAAATTAATTTAATTTAATTATTAAATAAAAATGAATAAAAGCTTAAAATACTGTTTTTTAAGTCAAAGTTTCCACATCTAAAAAGTTAAATACTGATGAACTTTGATGAACTTCTCACAGTAGCAGGACGTGGTGACGGAGCAGGAGGCGGAGAAGTCGAACTGGATGAAGGCGTCTTGACCCAGACTGATGTCCGTGGTCACGGCGTAGCGAGTGTTGGACTTCTCGATGAAGGCGAACGCCGGGCCGTCGGAGCCGCAGACGGGCATGCGTGTCCCGCCCGGGTGCAGGAGCCAGGAGCGCCTGTCGACGGCCGAGAAATCGTCCTCCAGGGGTCCCCAGCCACTGGCGCTGCCCCCCACCACCACCTGGTCGATCACCCACGGGCTGTAGAAGTGACCGTTGTCGGAGGGCTGCCACCAGCGCAGGCGGGTGGAGGGCGTGCGGGCGCGCAGGGGGATCTCCAGGGCGACCAGGCGAGCCTGGTTGCTGTTGTTGCTAAAGAGGAACTCCTGAAGGAGACCCCAGGTCAGACCCCCGTTCAAAGAGAACTGCAGCAGGACCGGGTGGGAGCGGAGGTCTGGAGCCGCTTTGCCGCAGCCGAGGCGCAGGAAGAACTGGACGAACCTGCCGGAAGCATGGCGGTTGAGACGAGAACATGACGCACCCGTGGACGTCCTCACCTGGCGTTGGACAGATCCAGGTCTTTGGTGAGCAGCATACGAAGACCGTCCTCGCTGAAGAACAGGTGGTTCCCACTGGACATGATCCCACATTTCCTGGACGGCTTCCCTCCACTCAGCTGTCTGAAGAGGTCCGCGTCCACAGCGCCACCTGCAGACAGATCCATGCACGTGTTAACGAGTCGCCAATGAACAGAACAATTACGAGAATCACAATAATAAATCTTTTTTAATGCAATATTTTCTTAGAATATTCCCGAAAATTACGGACATTTTTGTCTGATGAATGAAAGAAATGCTTTTGAATTTTCATGGGGGTCTTCTGCCCCCTTTCCCCTGACCAGACCCAGCTGCCTGCCCTTTAAAACCTTCACTGAAAGCTCAGTAGTCTATGTGATAATTTTCAAGACATTTTATGTTCGTTTATTTTTCATTTTGCCCCCCAACATTAAATAAAAGGTGCTGATATTTCTTATGTATAACATCATATATGGTTTAAATTGATCAGATTGTCCATGTTTATATTTTCATGGGGGTCTCCTGCCTCCCTTGTGAACCCCTTTACCTTGAACTGATCGAGCTACCCTGGCCCCCTAAAACCATCACTGAGAGGAACATTATGATTTTGTCTTCTTCAAAATTCACAATATATTTGAGTTTTCAGGGGAGAACTATTTCAATTGTAATGGGGGTCTCCTGCCCCCCTTGAAATAAGCAAAGGAGCTACAATTCTGGAGATTTGTCTTAGTATTTAATAAAAAGCATATGATTAAAATTTGACCGAAATTCAAGATGTTTCCAATTTTATTTAGGTGTTCTGCCCCACCTTGTGCCCCCTTTACCGTGATCTAGTTAGATTTCTAATTTAATTTTTTTTTAATTTTTGTCTATTCATCCATCATCCATCTATCAAGCCATCTATCAAGCCATCCATCCATCCATTCATCCATCTATCCAGCTTTCCTTCCATCCATCCATCCATCCATCCATCCATCCATCCATCCATCCATCCATCCATCCATCCATCCATCCATCCATCCATCCATCCATCCATCCATCCATCCATCCATCCATCCATCCATCCATCCATCCATCCATTTATCCAGCTTTCCATCCATCCATCTATCCAGATTTCCATCCATCCATCCATCCATCCATCCATCCATCCATCCATCCATCCATCCATCCATCCATCCATCCATCCATCCATCCATCCATCCATCCATCCATCCATCCATCCATCCATCCATCCATCCATCCATCCATCCATCCATCCATCCATCCATCCATCCATCTATCCAGCTTTCCATCCATCCATCCATATATCCAGCTTTCCATCCATCCATCCATCAATCCATCCATCCATCCAGCCTTCCATCCAGCTTTCCATCCATCCATCCATCCATCCATCCAGCCTTCCATCCATCCATTTCTCATCCATCCATCCATCCATCCATCCATTCCTCATCCATCCATTCCTCATCCATTCATCCATCCATCTATCAAGCCATCCATCCATTTACCAATTACTTTTATTACGTTTTACTATATATTATAAGTTATTGTTAAAGCTTACTTATGAAGTGTTAGAATTAAAGGAGATTAAATTAAAATATAACTATTTTTTCTTCCCTCCCAAGTAGATCATTCATTGGCTCAATGTTGAGTCGCTAACCTTCGAAGTCCTCCTTCAGGAAGTCAGGATTGGGCGTGTCAGACCCGGAACAATCGGGACCAGAGTATCCGGGGTCACAGTCACAGTGGGTTCCGCCCACGCAGGTCCCGTGTCCGCCGCACATGTCCTGACACTGGGGGCCGATGTAGACGTTGTCGATGGCCCAGGTGGGCGGAGAGGAGCCGCTGGAGAAGAAGCCTTGATACCAGCGGAACCTGACGGACCTGCAGGGACCAGAAGACGTTGAGACGGTCGGAGCGGAGACGTGAAGCGACACCTACCCGCAGAGACGCAGTTTCCCGAAGTGTATGACCTCCCTCCTCCAGCCCTGAGTGGTGCCCGGGAAGTAGATGCTGGCAGGATGGAGCTCCGTGGAGCAGAGCGAGGAGGGCTGTGATCCTCCGGCACAGAGCGGCACCAGCAGGTGCCAGGTGGCGCCGAAGTCCCGCGAGAATTCCAGACGTACCGGGTTGACGGAGGAGCTCTCGGCTGTGCATCCGACATTGATCTGGAAACACAAATGGATTTTTCTGAGAATTAACTAAATATTTGATTTCTATCAGATCTTTATGACATAAGAAATGATTTAGTTTAAGTTTGAAAATATGAAGAAATATAGGGAGTAGTTTACAAGATATCAGATGTTTTTTAATTCAAAAGATCTGTCAATTTTATCTAAAAAAAAGTCAAGTTTAGGTTGAAATGCACAACCAGTCTAATATGACGGATGATTACTAGTCAATTTTATTTTGATTCATTTCCTTTTGAAGTGGACTCAGAGGTTTAACTATAAATAACTATATTTAAAGCAACAACATCTTTATTTAAACTTTTCTGTAATGAATAGTTTATTTTTCAATAGTTATAACTCATACATGAAAATATATTGGATTAAAATGATAAGAATTTGTGTAAAAGAGGAAATAAGTTAAAAAATGCTCTTAAATATCTTTGAAAAATGTAAGTTCAAGCTTAAGTTCAAATCCACTCCCATTATAATAGAGGATTTTTAATTATTCATCAGATGTATAATTACTCGATGATTATTTTTATCTAATTCTTTTGACTAAGAGGTTTATCTGACCTTAGTGACCACTGGATGCAAAATATAACTATAGTACAAGCAACAGTTTATTTGACATCAGTATTGAAAATGATTTCTTTCTGTAATGATTACTTTAATTTTCAACAGTCAAAACTAAATTACATGAAGAAAACTTTGATTAAAATGAGCACAATTCATGTTAAAGAGGAAATAAAGACAATACAGTCTCTTGAATATATTTAAAAAATAATAATAAATTAATAATAGAGTATTTTTAATCATTCATCAGATGTTTATTAGTCGATGATATTTGGTGTGTTGGACGGGTGACCCCTTGACACAAAATATAACTATATTTAAAGTAACCTTGACTATGAAACAGTAATGTTTAACATCATAATTAAAACATTTTTATCTGTAATGATTTGTTTAATTTTGAACAGTCGTAACTCAAATATATAATGAAATACTGGATTAAAATTTACAGGATATATTTAAAAAAAAAATAAAGAAATTAAGGGCATTTTCTTCCAAATTTGAAGTTCAAATCCACTAAAATTTAAATAGATTATTAATCAAAATTGTTCAATAACTTCATGGACTCAGTGGTCGTTGTGTAATTAGTGTGATACATATATTACAATCTAATTTTACTTTAAAGCGTAGTTTTACACCTTTATTTAGTTTTTGTTATTTTCTGTTTATGAAGCACTGAGATACTTTCGGAAGTTACAAGGAAGATAAAACAAGAAACTGACAAAACAAGAATCTTAATGCACATCAGTTACACCGTTCTGACACTAGGGGGAGCTGGAAACAACCTTTCTAACTTAAATGTTGCAGCTTTAATGTCAGGCGTTAAGAGCCAAATACTTTGAATGTTTAAAGGAAAATCTTAAAAACCATCGTGTACCTCAAACTGTATGATGGTGTTCTCGTTCACGTCGATGTCTCTGGTCGTGATGGAGTGTTCTCCGAGCTCGCTGGACACAAACACCATGGCCGACTCGTCTTCATCCCTGCATCAGAAACATCATTGTTTCAACGTAGAGTTTCGATACGGATGGTTTTATTCGGGAGGTCGTACAGGCCGGTCTTCTGATACGGGCAGTACAGGCCGGTGTTTCCGCCCGGGGAGAAGAGCCAGTTGGACTCGTTGGGACCGTCTTCAAAGCCGTCGATGACCACGGGTGGGTTGTGTAAGGAGCTGCCGTCGATGATGAGGTCGTCGATCACCCAAACCTCCTCCTTCTTCCCTGAAATCAGTGACGAGGAACATGACAAACTGCGGCAGATGTTTTTTCCACCCGAGTCGCGGTACCGCTGTTGTAGGGCTGCCAGAGCCTGAAGCGGGTGGCGTTGGTCTGGGCGCTCGCCGGGAGCGGCAGGTGGAGGAACAAGGTGTCGGTGGAGGCCGGGAAGTAGAACTCGTCCAGGAGCAGCCAGCTGATCCCTCCGTTCACGGAATACTGCAGCAGCACGGAGTGGGAGCGCTCGGGGATCCCTGCGGGGGAAACGCGTGGTTAGAACACGACGGGATTCCTGGAGGATCTTCAACTCAGCTGACCTTTGGTGATGAACTTGAAGGAGAACTGGATGTACAACGTGTTGGAACAATCCAGGTCCTGGGACACGATCATACGCATGCCGTCCTAAGGATGAAACAGAAAAAAAACGTGAACACTTGTTGAGCTGTGAACGTTCCCGGTGGTCCTCGTACCCCTTTGAAGATGAGGGCGGTCCCAGACTTTAAAGGCTCTCCACTCAGAGTCCCCCTCTCGGCGCCGTACACCTCGGGCCAGGTCTCCTGCTGCAGGTTCTCATTAAAGTCCTCCTTGAGGAGGGACGGCAGAGGAACCGCCGGCACACAGTGAGCTCCTTCATAGCCTTTATCACACCTGGAGACACACACGGGTTAGAAAACACGGATGTGTGGAAGTATATTAGAATATCACCATTTAAATTGTGAACTTTTACATTTTTTAATTAAATGTTGTTTTTAAACATTGGATTTTTTTTAATTATTAAAGTAAAAAACTTCTGTATTAAAAGATTGCAAATATTTTAACATGTTTTGTGATTTTTGTTACTGAATTAAATAATTATTAATAAATAATTATTATCATTGAAAGATGTTCAATCTTTTAAAATATTTTTTTTTATTATTTGCTTATTGAAAATTAGTTTTTAATTGAATAACTCAATGAAATAACTTCTAAATTGAAAGATACAATTGTTTTTTATTGAATAACTAAAGTCATTTTTATATTGAAAAGTTGAATTTGTTTTTATATAATAACTTAATTAAATCATTTCTAAATTAAATGGTTGAATTCGTTTAGTTATTTCAATTTTATAAAATTAAATATTTTCAAAATAAATCAATTTTTACACAGTTTGATATTCCTATTCCAATAATTTGAAAAAATAAATTTAAATTTGATATCATTTAATTTATTTTAAATATAAAAATGGTGCTATAACAGTCACACCAGACAAAACCAATAGATTACCGAGCTACTTGATCCAACTTTGAGCCAGTCATGCGACGATCATGTGACTGATTTAAAATTAAAGTAAAATTGAGTAAAAATGCTTAAAAAAAAGAAAAGAAAAAAGAAACATATCCATTTTGAAAATATTATATATTTTTTTATTCAATTATTTAAAAAATAAATAAAGTCAAGCTCTTCAATAAACCTATAATTATATTGTCATTAAACATTTCAATGAAGAAAAGTTGAAATATTTAAAAGCTTAAATCCATCCTACAATATTCTGATGACACACTTTCACGCTCACAAGTTGAAGAAGCTACTTACACGCAGCGTCCGTTGTCACACAGTCCGTGTCCGGAACACATCCATGGACACCCCGGGGCGAGCAGGACGTTGTCAAGAGCCCAACCTTCAGCTCCAGGAGTGAAATGAGTCTGAATCCACCGGAAGCGTGTTCTTGGAGAGCTTGAAGGATAAAATCATTTTATTAAAGTAAGTTAAGTGACGTGGGATTGATGAGTGGATCAGACGAACGTACTTGGCGGCGCTGGGAAGATACACGGTGATCCTGCGCCAGCGTTTGTACTGCGTGGACGTGTAGACGGAGCTCTGGGTGTAACCTGCGCAGCCGATCGCTGGAGGGACGCACTCCGGCGTGATGAGGGCCCAGTGGCGTCCGCAGTCCGTGGAGTACTCCAGCCGCACGCCGTGGGAGAAGGAGGTGGATTTGCTGCAGCCCATGCTCATCTCGAACTGAAGGAAGGACGAGCCGGACACCTCGAAGTCCCAACTCTCTGCATACCTGGGCTTCTCTGAAGGTTCGTGTCGGAAACATCAGAGACTTAGAGGACAGCGAGTATGGACTTAGTAGCTACAGGTGTGTTGTCAAGAATCTGTTAGTACGTATCACGATACACGGTCAATGATACCATATATATAGTGATATACGATGATACTGTAGTAACAAGTATATAGGTGTGATATTGTCGAGTACTAGACTCTGGTCAAGAATCTACAGACCACATGACTCTTAACTTAACTACTTACATTTGTTTTCAAACCAAAATATGTCCAAACATCAGCTTTAAAAGCTGTTGGACTCACTGTAGCCTCTCGTCCTCAGTCATCACCGGGATCTCGCAGGATTTCATTGTTCCTTTAGCTGCGGCAGATGTAATGACTGCTGCCCTCTAGAGGCCGGACGTTTAATTGCATTGATTTTTCACTGTTTCTTTCATTGCAGCCACTAATATCATTTATAATTTATATATATATATATATATATATATATATATATATATATATATATATATATATATATATACTTATATACTTGTTTTTATTTTATAAATAAAAAAAACATCTTGATATTTTCTTACACCTCTAGTAACCGTGACATCATGAGTCTGTACCTCAACGCTTGTTTTTACTTCAATTCTCGGCCATCTTGGAAATGCAGTCTTCCTGTTTAGCGAGACTCGGTATAAGAATGGCGGAGTTAGCGAGCTGAATTATGACTGGCAAGTGAAACCGCACACATTTAGCTAGCGTCAGTCGAGTCAGCCACACCTCCTTTTTATGCAAATCCAGGAAAACTGCTGAATGGGAATCAATCCCAGTTTTGATAGTGAAGTTAGTGTTAAAGACCTTATCTATATTTTGAACCAGTAAACATGTTTCAATGCCCTAAAAGTATCTTCTTCTTGTGGTTGTTTCCATGGTTTTACAGTCAGTGAGCCTCTAGTGGACACTACATGAACTGCAGCCTCATGTTTCGGTGTCTCGACAGAAGAGAAACGTTCTCGTGCATCTTTTTTATTTTACCACGAACGTTCAGACTCACTGTCGATGGCCTCGGAGTTGAAGGTCAGCGCCGTGTCCAGGGACAGGCAGTCCACGGTCAGCTCCCCCCCCTGGATGCGGTACCAGTTGTGCCTCAGAGGCGTCGTGCCGTCAAACTTGTCGTGAAACCCGGTCCTGGAGCTGTCGTTCATCCCGACCAAGACGTCGTCTAAAGCCCACTGAGCCGAGTGTTTCCCTGTCGTGACACCAGACGCACGTGATCCAAGAGAAACTACTACTAGTTTAGCAGAACCAACTAACCAGGAGTGTTTAACAAGGTGTAAATAATGTTCATAAATTATCTAAAAATGCAAAATAAAGTTAAACTTCTGATGTTATTTTATTTTTTCTCCTTCGCTCAGACGAAAATCATTAACAGAGATGAAAAGTTAAAAGTTAAATTCACTAATGTTCCCTTAATTCAATTGTAATTACTCTTACTTTAATGCTTAATGCTTTTATGCTTTTACTCAAGTTAAAATAGATCCATTACTGAGAAAAGAAAGTCAAAAAGAAAGAATAATTTACTCGGATGTAGTTAATGATGAACCCGAGGTTTTTTATTTCGTCTTCATTGAATTATCTTTGAATAAAAGATGTATTTTTAAATGTACATGTACAGTATATCGTGTCCTTTGCTACATTAACTCATAGTGCAATTTAAATTCAATGTTGTAAAAAGATAGGATTACATTTTATTCATGTATAAAAGTTTAAATAACTGCTAATGTTAATGTTTTAAATGAATCTAATGTGCATATAACTCTACCTTTATTGTTCTTTTCCATTTGACAATGATAAACATCTTTTCATCTGCACAATAACCAACTTTTCTCAGCTATTTTAGTTAAGAGTTAGTTAAGTTAAAATATATTGAATTAATTAAATACATCTCATAATTACACACAACCTCCCTCTGAAGATTATTATGTGATATTGTTATTATGTAAAAACATATGTATCTTTATATTAAACATGTTTTTGATCATTTCTATTCTTATTTTATCCATTTGTACTTTTTACGTTATTACTCATTTGTATTTGTAAATTTCAAAAATGTATTTATTTAATAATTGTAATTTATTTATTTGTAATTCTAACATTGTACGTATTGTATCGTGTTCAGTCAGTGATGTAGAAAAGAAAATCTCAATGTATTTGAATAAAACTGTCGACACCTCGAACAATAATTACTGATCCTTATTAAAAATGATATTCTCTCTCAGGTCAAAATGTTTTCTCTCATTCAGCGAATCATCTTCTCCGAGCTCGTACCCTGCAGCGGCTGCCACCAGCGGAACACGGTGTAGGAGGTCTTGGCCTGTGGAGGGAGTTCGATGGTGACCACTTGAGGCTCCAGGAAGGAGCTGAAGTCCATCTCGCGCAGGAACTGCCACTGGACGCCGTTGTTGGTGGAGAACTGGACGACGACGCCTGGGACCAGAGACAGAGAGAGGGACTCGGATCCGTGAGCTTCATGAACTGGACTCTGGACGAGGGAAGACGCGGGTTCTTCGTCAAAGATACCTTCATTGCGAGATCGTGGTCTGGTGCACGTCGGCCCCAAACTCTTGCTCCCGATGCGGATGTAGAACTGCACCAACCTGGTGTGGCATCAGAGTTAAATCACGATCAAGGACCAGGACGTGAAGACCGACCTGGTGTTGGTGGTGTCCAGAGGAACGGTGCGAGCTTCTCTCCTGCCGGCGCTGCTGAAGTAAAGAGCTTTGCCTTCGCCGATGATGCCGCAGCCTCCGCCCACCTGTCCTCCGCTCAGACTCTGCCAGAGTGGACTGAGCTTCCCCTCGAAGCCCTCGGACAGCTCGGTGGGACTCGCCACGGACGGGACGCAGCTGTCTTGCTCCACTGACGCAGGAAAATGATGTTTGAAACATTTTCGTCAGGACGTACTCGGGGCGTGTCTCACCTGTGTAGCCCATGTCACAGAAGCAGACTCCAGATATGCAGTCCCCGTGTCCACCACAGTGGTTCGGGCAAGGCTCGGAGATGTAGACGCCGTCCAGGGCGAAGGGCGGAGCTTCTCGGTAGAGGCTGCTCTCCTGGAACCAGCGGAATCTGGTTTTGCTGCAGAAGGAAAAAAAAAGTAAGTAAGTAAGTAAGTAATATTTATTTATATAGCGCTTTTCCAGACCAGGGTCACAAAGCGCTTAAACAATCAAAACAATACTCAAAAAAGTATATACTTTAAAGATCAAGATAAAACTGATAACACAACAGGAGTTCCAGAAAATCAAGGAAAAGCCTGAACAAATAGAAACGTCTTAAGATGTTTCTTAAAGGAGTCAGTAGATCCATCAAGCGCAAAGAGAGAGGAAAAAGGTTGAACGTTTTATCAAATCACAGGGAAGTTATCAGAATACTTTACATTTTATAACTTTGAAATTTCAATTTGTTTTCATTGAATAATTGAATTAAATTTTATAGTTTTAAAAATGATTTTGAAATGTATTTTTTTTACACATATAGTTCCACATTTTAATTTCAATTAATAAAAAATACATTTTATACATTACATTGTTATATTTAAAAGTGTTTTAATAATAATTTAATGACATTTTTTGTGTTGATATATTGTTCCAATAATTAAAAAACATATTTACTAAACTCAATATTTCTTAATTCGTAGTCTTTTAAATTCAATATAAAAATGTGTAATAGTGACACCGGATTAAATCAAAACATGATTGGCTAAAAGTTTGATCAAGTAGCTCGGAGCTCTGTTGGTTTTGTCTGGTGTCACTATTATACCAATATTTATATATTGTATTTAAAAGGCTATAAATTGAAAAATATGAAATTTAGTAGATTTATTTTCAAATGATTGGAACAAGAATATCCAACTCTATGTGTAAAAAATAAAAATAATAATTCCACCTTTAAATATATATATTTTTAAATTCAATAATTAACTAAAAATGTCAAGGATTGACCATTTCAATAGTGTTAAAAGTGTTTTTAATATCCTGATGCCACAAATACACCAAAATAATATCATCACAACATTACCTGGCAGCGACGTTGCGAGGCACGACCACGGTCACTCTGGTCCACTGCTCATAGTCTCCGATGTTGTAGACGGTGGGCTCTCGCAGCTCGCGGCCGCTGCCCTCGCACATCCCCGAGCCGGGCGAGCCGGGGAAGCAGCCCTCGCGCACCACCGACCAGGAGCGGCCGGCGTCGTGGGAGAACTGCAGCAGCACCGGAGCCGAGGCGCTGAAGTCCGACTCGCACCCGATATTCAACTGGCGAGGAAGAAAGTGGAGAAACTTTAGGTTCACAAAACTGACTCGTAGTCCAGTCCAGCCGAGATAAGACCCGGACGAACACCGGACCAAGACAGATCCAGACGAAGGTTGAGACAAAGACAAAAAAAATCTCTAGAAAAAAAACTACTATTGACTTTGGCTTTTTCTTGTTATTCTAGTCCAGTCTTGGTAATTGTGTTCCATTTGTTTTCCATCTTTTTGTAAATCTAGTCCAGTTTCAGTCATTTTTAAGTCAAATATTCAACTCAGATTTATCCAAGACCGTTTTTTTGTCAAAAGAAAATTATTTTTTTTGTCTGGTCCCTTCAAGGAATAGAATAGAAAATAGAAAATGTTTATTCATCCCCAGAGGGGAAACACACAACAGCACAGTTGAAAAAAATAAAGTGCAAGGAAAAAAGAAATAATAAAAGAGATAATAAAAAAAATAAAAAAAATAAAACGATCTTAAAGATATACAAATTATTTACAATATTGGAAATTTAACACTATTAACAAAGTAAAATAAAATAAAATAAGATAAAATAAAAACTTGCTTTTATCGCCTTTTAAGAAAAGTATGTATGTAAAAGTAAACATCTCTAGAGAAGTCTCTTGTGAATTTGTTACTATGTTATTTATACTTTGTAGTTTTATTCAGTAAATGTGTGGTTTTATGTGATTTTAATCTGTCATCTGAATTCATCACTATGTTCTTGTAATAATGTCTTGTTTCATTTTCAATCCCGAAAAATGAAGAGGCATATATGCCATCCTGGGGCTTTTATTTTGTACATTCTTTTCCTAGGTTTTCTGTGTTTTCGTCGCTCTCCTGACAGTCCGTGAGCGCGCTGTGCTTGACACGATCCACAGCTGCTGACTATCAGGCCATTTAGCTGTGCTGCATAAAGAATCAGCTCCTGGCCTGAGTCGATGTCACAAGTTGTTTCTGGACCATCGGTAAAGCTCTCAGTTGTTCGCCTAGTTTGCATCTTGAAACGTTTTTTCCTGTCAGCGCTTTGTGTTTCCTTTGGTGAGTTCTGGACTTTATTTTTACATTTTTTGTGTTTTGTAGTGGATCTCGCGCCTTGCAGCCACCCTTACCCTGTTTTCTTGGACTTCTGGTTTTTAATTGGACTAGTAAAGACTGAGATTTGGACTCTTTTAATTATCATTTTTTATTTTTGACAACTTTTGTTATCCTCCGCTTTTGGGTCTTCTTGATAACTAAACCGTTACAATTTATGCGCAGTCAATTATAGTTTTAATCACGTGACCAGCATTTATGTTGCGTCTTGACTTGTTTGCGTAGAACTACAAAGGCTTATTCATCTATTACGGACCAGAATGGAGAGAACCTGCGACCGAGACAAGACCAAGACCACAACAAAGTCCTGTGGACACCAGTCTTTGGACCTACAAACTGTACCTTGAACTGAAGCGTGTATCCTGCTCGGAGGGAGAGATCCCGGGTGACGGCGACCCGGTCACCATCAGATCGCCCGAACACCATGGCGGACGCGGTCGGAGCACAGAAGCTGTTGTTGCTTTCTCGCTCCATGCCTTCGTTGCCGAGCATGAGCCACACACTCATCTGGTTGAGCGGGTAGTCGAACGCTGGCTTCTCGTAGAAGTTCTGTCGTATTTAGAGTAAAAACAGAACAAAATGTTAATTAATGAAGAATAAAACAGAAAATATATATTAAACGATCATAGGGGTTAATAATGTTCAATATCCCCTTGAAATCCGCTTATCTTGCTACTTTTTGTTAGTTAAAGGGTTAATCTGTAAGTTTAAAATGTTGTTTCTGGCGACCTCGTGTGTCAGGAAAGTGTAACTGCAGTGTGTACAATACAACATTGCCAAGTACATAATGTAAGTTTGATTTCAAAAAGAGAAACTCACCTGTTATTACCACCTGTTTTATTTACCACCTCATGATTTTATTGTATTCTGTGATTTTGTTATATTGTGTGATTTTTATTGTTGGTTTCTACAAAGTAAACTTGTTTTTTTTTTTTAAAGGTGCTTTTACATAAAATGCATTATTATAATTATAAAGACTCTTGTTAGTTTCCTTTATATTCCTCGTAACTTCAAAAAGTCTCAGTACTTAGTACAAAAACACTGCTGTAAAGTAGTTTGGTCATGTGAATTCTATTTTTTTCACGTCCAAGAAAACACATCTCCTTGAGTGGTCTCTTGTACGACTGTGAGCAACATCAGATGTATGTCATCAGGCCAGTATCGCATCCATTCAATACTCTCAAGTAGTGAAGACCATTAACTAAAATAATAGTTTGACATCATTAGGTCTCGGGCAGAACAGCTCCAATCATTACAGAGAATTAAAAAGGCAAAATATAACGTATTGTGGCTTTAAAAGAAGATTTTCAGCAACACAATAAATACCTGTGGAAGCGTCGGATTGGCCATCGGGATGATGTGCTTCTCCCTCTCGGAGAGAATGATGACATCATCGATGGCCCACTGGTCGTAACCGTCGCCGGAGTGAAGAGGCTGCCACCAGCGGAACCTCGTGGACGGAGTCTTGGACGCCAACGGAAGCTCGTAGTGGACAAACCTTTGGGTTCGGGAAAAAAGACGCTTCAATCGTCCGCCTGTTTCGTTTTGGAATCTCTCGTTTGAACTCACCGAGGTTTGGTGAAGTCGGTGAAGTACATCTCGGCGATGAGGCCCCAGCTGATGCCGCCGTCGTTGCTGTACTGCAGCAACACTCCCTCCTCGCGGCTGTCGGCCTGGTTGCACTCGGCCCAGTCGCCGCCCACCCGCAGGTAGAACTGCACGAACTCCGCCCACTCCGTGTCCAGGTCCCAGCTCATGAGCTGCCTCAGTCCGTCCTGACGCACAAACACGTTCGTGACACGACTGACATTTTCCAGTCATTTAATCCACACAAGTCTAGCCTGCAGTTGATTCAGAACTCTGCAGCAAGAATTCTGACCCGCTCAAGTAGAAGAACTCACATTTCTCCGATCCTTAAAACTCTTCACTGGCTTCCAGTTTCTTTCAGGATCAACTTTAAAATTCTGGTTCTTACTTTCAGATCTATTCATGGTCAGACTCCTCCTTACATCACTGATCTGATCCAGCCTTACACCCCAGCTCGGGCTCTGAGGTCTGTGGATCAGAATCTACTGATGGTTCCACGCACACGGTTCAGGACCAGAGGAGAGAAATCTTTTCAGGCTATTGCTCCTAAGCTTTGGAACGATCTTCCTCTGTGTTTGTGCTTGATGGATCTACTGACTCCTTTAAGAAACATCTTAAGACGTTTCTATTTGTTCAGGCTTTTCCTTGATTTTCTGGAACTCCTGTGTTGTTCTCAGTATTATCTTGATCTTTAAAGTATATACTTTTTTGAGTATTGTTTTGATTGTTAAAGCGCTTTGTGACCCTGGTCTGGAAAAGTGCTATACAAATAAATATTACTTACTTACTTACTTACTTACTTACTTCTTTAGCTTTTCTAATGTAAAAAAAAAAAATCAGTCTGGAAGTTCTGAGACTGTCTCGTTCATCACTGAAGTCTGCTGTTGCCAGAACCTGAGGAGAATCCCAGCATGGGAACATTCTGTGGTGAACGTTCCTGTAGGAATCGTTCCAGTTCTTTTTAAACGTTTGGCATCTGTGGCTCGCTGCACATAAAGGAAGTGAAGCTCTTTGATTGTGATCCAGCCGGAACACCCCCCATCCCGTCCCAGTCCTGTGTTTAAGTGTAGCATACGAGCCGCTCACGAGTCCCACCTTGCTGAAATACAGCGACGAACCCGATGACACGACCCCACAGCCCATGTCCGGGGTGACCACCTCTCCACCGATGACTTCCTGCCAGGTGGCGAGAAGTGCATCTTGGGACTCGAAGTCCGAGAGGACGCTGGAGGACAGAGGTGACGTCGGCTGGCAGTCGGTCCCCGAGAAGCCGTCGTCGCACCTGCGAGTGAAAGTCGGTCACAAGAAAATTTTCACGAACTTGGATTCACAATATGTGACATTGAATATATTGTTTCTGGCTCCCCCTGGTGTCCGTGTAACTGCATTGTCACAAAGGGTTTTGTCATTGCAAGTTTTTAGATGCACATTTGTTGACAAACAGTATAACTCTGCAGTATCACTTTGCAGTATAACTCTGCAGTATAACTCTGCAGTATTACTCCTCAGAATTACTCCACAGTATTACTCCGCAGCATCACTTTGCAAAAAACTCTGCAGTTTTACTCGGTAGAATAACTCGGTAGAATTACTCCGCAGAATTACTTCACAAAATTACTCTGCAGCATTACTCCGCAATATCACTTTACAGTATAACTCCGCAGTATCACTTTGCAATAAAACTCTGCAGTAGAATAACTCCAGAGAATTACTCCTCAGATTTACTGCATAGTATTATGCCGCAGAATTACTTCGCAAAATTACTCTGCAGTGTTACTCTGCAATATCAATTTACAGTATAACTCCGCAGAATTACTCCTTATAATTACTCCACATTAAATCTCTGCAGTATTACTCCGCAGAATTACTCGTCAGTATAACTCCGCAGTATCACTTTGCTGCATAACTCCTCAGAATTACTTTGCAGTACTACTCCTCAGTGTCACTCTGCAGTACAACTCTGCAGCATTTCTCCGTTAGGCTTCATAGTATTACTCCACAAGGCTCTACTGTAGTGTTCTGTAGTAATTCTCCATTTGGGTTCCACAGTTAGTACTGGTTATGTTCAGCGTAATATAATAGTGTATAAATGGCTCCTGTTAAGAAACATTATGCAGTGGGTTTCTAACTCAAAGATTCAGTCACACAGGGAAGAAAAATGTCCTTTTCCCATTCTCTGCTGCTCCTTATAGGTAATATTGAGCCCACATCGATATGGAGTCTGACCTGCAGTGTCCATGGTCACACCAGCCGTGTCCGTGGCACATGTGTGGACACTGCTGTCCGATGTAGATGTCGTCCAGAGCCCACTCGTCCTGCTCGCCGTAGTAACTCTGGATCCAGCGGAACCGTGTTGCACTGGACCTGATGAGACACAGACACAGTTCTCACTTTATCATTTATAACTTCATTTATCTTGGACTTGTTATTCTGACAGCAACACACGAGAAACTGTTAAGTGTCTTGAGATAACTTTGTTATGATAAGACACTTTAAATTCAATTCAATTGAATTGAGAAGCTGTTCAACTTCTGATGGGATGTTGGAACACAAGAGCCTAAACAAGAAAGTTGTTGTGGTTATGTATAATAACTTTGGCTTATTCATATCTTCAGTGGTTTAAAGGTTATGAACAAAACTTGTTTTAAGCCTAAATAACTAAAAACCAAAAACATATTCGCACAAACATTAATCAAAAGTTGCTGCCCCCTCATACATGCCTGTCTAGACCCGGCCCTGTTACGGAAACATGTGTTTTTAAGCCAATCTGCAGTTGACGATATTTTAAAACTGTACTGGAGAATGTATATATACTTAACTGTATCTTGCAGTACGAGTTCAACTACAATGTTTTCTATCTTTGTTGTCCAATCTATCTTCATTTTCCTTAACCTTCCCTTCATCATTGTTTTTACATTACTGTCCAATAGCTTGTCTTTGATCCTTTGTAGGTCACAAAACGTTTACGTTAGATTTACAATGTTTTACTTTTAACCATTTGGTCACATAAGATCCAACGGTCGACAGTATTTCTAGCTAAGAGGTGGAGTTCGTGTGGGCTGAAGGATTACACCCATCCTGTTTACCACGTCGCTTATAATGCAAGTTCGGTAAAACTGATGACCAGCAAAAGAATTTAAAAAATGATAGAGAATGATGGAGAATTAAATTGTGTATAAGATCCAGGGTTTGTACGACAAATGTTTCAGTTTGTTATACTTGATGGTTGCTCAACACTGAATTTATAATAGTGGTCGGTTTATTTTTCCACAACGTTGCCATCACGAGTCATCCACCACAAAAAAAAACTCCCTGTTGTGTTTGCAACACTGGCAACACATGTAAAATGATTGATTGTTGGTTTTATATATTCAATAAAGTTGTGAAATGTTGGTATCATGACAACACTATTAAGATCATAACTAGCCTGTAAATATGTTGTGAAGTTGTCCTTTTTCTGGTTGTGCAGTGACTTCCTGTGGACTCAAGCGCACACTATACTGTAGCGTCTCACCCTTAATAACACAATGACTTTAAATCACTGGACCTTGATTAAAATTTTCCAAATAGGTCTAGAAATGTAAAAAAAAATTCAACATATTTCATATAAAACTCTCTTATCTTGCGATGCTGCTTATGGCAGAATAATCTTCTGTAAATGATCATCCAAGTGGAAGCTCTTAAATAGGAAAATGTCGCACAACACGATCTGTAGTTTATAATCCATGTGTTTGTATCTTCTCGTTTAGACTATTATAACAGTTTATTTTAGAAGGATCTGTCTCGCCTGCAGTTAATACAAAACTCTGCAGTGAGAGTTCTGAGCGGCTGTAGTAGAAGAACTCACATTTCTCCGATCCTTAAAACTCTTCACTGGCTGCCAGTTTCTTTCAGGATCCATTTTTAAATTCTGCTTCTTACTTTCAGATCTATTCATGGTCAGACCTTGCATCAGTGATCTGATCCAGACTTACACCCCAGCTCAGGCTCTGAGGTCGGTGGATCAGAATCTACTGATGGTTCCTGAACACGGTTCAGGACCAGAGGAGAGAAATCCTTCCAGACTGTTGCTCCTAAGCTTTGGAACGATCTTCCTCTGTGTTTGATGATCTACTGACTCCTTCAAGAAACATCTGAAGACATTCTTATTTGTGATTTTACCTAATTTCATAGGACTCCTGTGTTTGTCTTATGTGTCTTGATCTTTTAAAGTATATATTTTAACTGTGTATTGTTTGTGATTGACCCTGGTCTAGAAAGGCACTGTAGAAATAACCTTTACTTACTTACTTACTGACTTTCTTACTTACTAACTAACTAGAGGAGTAAATGTTCACAGACGCGCACGTAGGAAACATTCTTGTAGATGATGTGTAACCTTCCTGGGGTATTATGTTTGGCTTTGACCCAACGTGGAGTGTTGACAGATTCTGCATGTGTCGTGGAGAAACTAAAAGGCGAAAGAATGCATCGCAGAGTAGCTACCATGTCTTCTGAGGCAAGGACAGAGTTATACGTCTCCAGTTCTTGAACTCCGATGGATGGTAAACACTTGGAGCTGTGAACTCCGAGCAACTTGGCATGCCAGGAAGACAGGCCTGCAGGTGGAGAGAGACAGACATTTTAAAATATCTACAAAAAACAACTTTGACTTCTGGAAAAATAGCCAAAAAACATGTGAATCAGAAAAAGTAATGTACAGTAATGATTGGATTGTGGGGGAAGTTAGACCATGAAATAAATTAGTGACGCATCATTTTCATTACTTTGCTTCTGATGAATGAATACATTCAAATAGATTCTAAATGAAATAACCTCATTTAAAAACAATCATCATTTCACGTCATTAGAGACACTTGAACGACGTCAGTTATAAAAGTTGCTGATTCGAGATTTCAACCGTACCTCTTTGACCAAGTGCCACGTGAGGCCGTGATTGGTGGAGAATTCGAGGCGGACTTGCGTGTCGATGTGAGCCGAAGGATCGCGACCACAACCCATGACCAGCGAGAACTGGAGACTGTACGACGCTCCGATCTGCATGGACTGGGTTTCCACGTAACGGATGATGGAGCCTGGGCTGGGCTCGCCAGAGAAACTAGATAGAAAGAAGGAATGAATAGAGCGGGGAGGGGGGGGGGTTATTATTACCTCAGGGGCCACATTATAAACTGTTATAAAACAAAAGAAATAAAATAATTTGATATGATTTGAAAATTTTAAGATGAATAAATGATTCAAAGGACATTTGAAAATGATCTTATTTCCTAGTTTTAATGAATATAATTAAATTTATATTCATTTTAGTTTATTTTACCATTTAATCTAAAATACATGAAGGGAAAATGAGTTATTTTACTATTACAAAAATGATTATGCCACAATTTAACTTCATTTATAAAAATGTAAGGAATTATTATTTTATAAACATTTTTTTTAATATTTCATAAAAGCACTATGAAACATATAAAACAAAAACCCACAAAAAAGAGAAATAAAAGGCAAAAAATATATAAAAAGAAAAGGAAAATATATGTATAAAAATGCATGATAAATAAATGTCATAAAGATCAGTGATAAATAAATTGTGTACAATTTAATTTTTTATCAATTTTATTTAAACATCAAACTAAATAAAATAACTACAAAAAAAAAGGTATTCAAACAAAGATCTTATATATATAGTGTTGAACTACTAATAGCATTTCAAAATGGACAGTTTTATAGTTTTATTTT
The DNA here is from genome assembly GCF_982586985.1 of Callionymus lyra. Taxonomy (NCBI): domain Eukaryota; kingdom Metazoa; phylum Chordata; class Actinopteri; order Syngnathiformes; family Callionymidae; genus Callionymus; species Callionymus lyra. The sequence continues at coordinate 7,019,845 of NC_141825.1, read as the reverse complement.
GACTTCCTGCATTTATAGATTCAGATAAAATACCTTCAAATAAAACTATTTTTGTCGTCTTACAAGGATTTCACACTATGACAGCATTTTTCATCTACATTATTTGACTTCACAATCCCTGTTGTTAGGCAAACCTGATGAAGACTCGGGTTCCTACCTGAGGGTCCAGTCGTGCTGACAGTACGGCTGCACGTGGCCGAGGTAGAAGCCCAGACTCTGGGTGACGTCCAACACGTTGCTGAAGTCCAGGCTGATGGCGTTGAACAACACCGAGGCCATGCTGATCTCATCCACGGCCCAGACGTCGTGTCCGCGCCCGGAGTGGTACGGCTGCCACCAGCGGAACTGAACGCCGAACCTACGGGCGCCTGGCGGGAGTTCCACCGACACAATCCTGTCGTTCGGAGACAGAATAAGGTGAGAGAACATCCGACGTCGTCTGGAGGCGTTCGAAATTAAAAAGATGCTAAATATTCAGGACGATACATTTACACAACGTTACTTCGTCTTCCGAAATGATCCAATTAGATGTTTGTATGTACTTTGTGCTTCCCTCGGGTCCAAGAGGATTCTAGATCAATTCAAGATTGGATCACTTTAATTAAGATATGGAGGGAGGCGGCAGAGAGAGCGCATGGTTTTTTAGGTAATTACACAATTGACGTGGATTTGTTTAAAACAATCACACATTTGTTCAGGATATGAAGATGTTGAGAGAAGAAATGTAGAAGCTGTTCTTGTCGTCTTCAGTTTGTTGAATCAGATTTTACATGAACACACAAAACACACACTTTCACTCACAAATATTTGAAGATATTTAAAAAAAAATAATAATAATATATCTGAGAAAAAGAGAGAAAACACTAGTTTAGTTTCTCATGTTGCTCCTAAGCTTTGGAACGATCTTCCTCTGTGTTTGATGATCTACCGACTCCTTCAAGAAACATCTTAAGACATTTTTATTTGTGCTTTTCCCTGATTTTCTGGGACTGTTTGTCTTATGTGTCTTGATCTTTTAAAGTATACATTTTAACTGTGTATTGTTTTTGATTGTTAAAGCGCTTTGTGACCCTGGTCTAGAAACATCTTTACAAATACACCTTTACTTTACTTTGCTTACTTACTTTTGTTGCTACCTTAAATAAGGTGGGTGTGGTGGTATGTACCTCACATTAAGTTGTGTAGTTGTTACAACAAAAAAATCTAATTTAAACTTGGTTCTTTGGAATTACATGATTCTATACTATACTTATAGAAACATAGTTTAAACTGCTTTAACAGACCTCGGCTCGTGGAAGCCGTGGTAGGCGTAGTGCTGCAGCAGGGTCCAGGTGATGCCGTTGTCGGAGGAGTAATGCAACAGGACGCCCTCTCCTGGTTGGTCCGGGGCGGGACACGAGCTCAGGGTGCTGCGACTGCCCAACCTCAGGGTGAACTGAAGGTACCTGCCGAGACCAGAGCGCACGAGTGACGTGAGATCCTTAAGGAAGGGACGGCGAAAGAGAGGAGATGAATCTCCGCTGGACCAAAGTAAAAAAACTTAAGGTTAAAGGTCACTCATGGAGATTCCCGCGTCTGCGTGTTTTTATTCCGACTTCTGGCATCTGCCGACGTAACCTCTGCTTCTGTCGTCCTTGGCTGAGATGTTTCATTAGCGGAGCAGTTTCACGTTCGGCAGATGTTCGCTCACGCAGCCAGAGAAACTGGCGATAAAAACGTCCATCAGGTGGCAGACGCCGACTCACAACGGGCATAATCAAGCGCACACAGATGCCCACGTCCCACCTCGTCATCCTCCCTTTTATTTTATCGCTTCCTGTCACCATCAGAACTTTCCAGGACTACGAGTCATTTGCCCTGAAATGACCTCAACGACCAGGAAGTTCCTTTATCCGTTTAAATCCTTTTCGATGGTTACCTGGCCTGCGAGCTGTCCAGCGGCGCCGTGATCAGGTGCCTCCTGCTGTCTCGGTTGAACACCAGGGCTTTGCCGCTGGCCAGCACGCCGCAGCCGAAGCTGACCTCGGCGCCGCGCAGCGACGAGAAGCTGTGGTACGACGAGAGCCTCGGGCTGGAGAAGCCCTCGGAGAGGAACGCCGGGAACGTTTGGGAGGCTAGTTCACAAGCTGGACCGCTGAAGCCGGGGTCGCACCTGCAGGAGGAAAGAGAGCAGGACGGTTATTCTGACGGTACCAGGCTGGATCTATTGAATACTGGATTGAGCTTTAATGTGTATTTGCTCAAAATATCCTCCGTCAGGAATTAAGGGTTCCCTGTTTATGAACTAAAGAAAAGCGTTAAAAGCTCAATCAGTAAGTTTAAAATATTGTTTTTTTGGCGACCCCGTGTGTCAAAAAACTGTAACTGCAATTAGTCAAATCTTTTTGTTTTGTCAGATTCTCGTTTTATCTTCCTGGTAAATTTCAAAGAAATTCTTTCATAATTCCAGTCGTTGTAAAAAAGTCATGTTCGATAACTTATGCTCATTTAAGAATTTAAAAAATTTAAAAAAATCTTAATATTATAATTGACTAGTTTAAAAAATTAAAATGTGTATTATTCTTTTAAAATGTCCTTTTCTTTAGAGTTTTTTTGTTAGTTAAAGGGACAATCATTATGTTTAAAATAATGTTTTTTCTGACCGTTGTTTATGAACTAAAGACCAAATAAGCATGTTAGTAAATATTGTTTTTGGCTCCACCTGGTGTCGAAACTGAGTAACTTCAATGCGACAGCTTTTCCGTTTTACCAACCATCATTTTTGGCACATTTATTCATTGACAAAAACGAAGGTTCAGTCTACAAATTCTGTATTATAACAGTCAAAATAAAAAAGTCATATTAGAGAACTTATGTTTACTAAGAAAATAAACACAGGAAATATTTGTTTAGTGTTCACTTGACTGAACGTTTAAGTTTAGATTGTGTGATATACCGTTTATATTAGCCTTGTAGTTCGTTAAAAGCTCAATCAGTAAATTTAAAATATTGTTTTTTGGCGACCCCGTGTGTCAAAAAACTGTAACTGCAATTAGTCAAACCTTTTTGTTTTGTCAGATTCTCGTTTTATCTTCCTGATAAATTTCAAAGAAATTCTTTCATAATTCCATTCGTTGTAAAACAGTCATGTTCGATAACTTATGCTCATTTAAGAATTACATTTTTTTTTTAAATCTTAATAATATAATTGACTGGTTTAAAAAATTAAAATGTGTATTATTCTTTTAAAATGTCCTTTTCTTTAGAGTTTTTTTGTTAGTTAAAGGGACAATCATTATGTTTAAAATAATGTTTTTGGCGACCCTGTGTGTCAAAAAATTGTAACTGAAATTTGTTAAAACTCAAAAGCGGCCATTGCCAAATACAGCATGTAAATTAATTTGTGTTTTTTTGTTTCTCTTCTCTTGTCTCTCTTCTTAACTGAACAGTTCTTGCATTATACTCTCCGGACGTGTGAGGAAGAATCAGACAAACCCCAGAATCTTTATAAGTGAATAAAGTAATGATTCAAATCCCTCAGTTATTGGCAACAATTCCCCGAAGATCTAATCAGCGTTCAATGAACGGAGCTGCTGCAGCACATTAGCCTGAGCTGTGAGCGTCTCATTAAGAAAAGACACGTTCAAAAGTAAGTAAAGGTTCCTCACTTGCAGCCCGTGCGGGAACAATGTCCTCGTCCGGAGCAGAATCGAAGGCACGCCGGACCAATATAGACTGTCGGGAAACACAAGGACACGGTCGTCACATGAGATGAGCGTCTTCGTGGGAAAGAATTGCCGACTGGACGGTTTCTGACCGTTGTCCACGGCCCACATGTTCTCAGAGCCGCTGCCGTACTGTTTCCAGCGGAAGCGCGTGTTCTCCGTCAGCGCGGCGTTAGGAAGGGGGATGGAGATGCGGGTCCAGCTGAAAGTTGAAGGATTTGACATGAGATGACATGATTCACATGTTTATGTCCCGACAAATGTCTGAGTATAAACGATGATTGTGTTTGAGTGACTTTCCCTGGTGTTTTTGTTTTAAATATTATCTTTTGTTTAATTTAAGGTAAGGTAAGGTAAGGTAAAACTTTATTGAAATTGTTTTTTTCCAATAGCCAGCAATTTTTCATAAACAATAAAAAATAATAAATAAAAAATAAAATAAGTAGAACATAAAGAGAAAGAACAAGATGACACAATCTAAGTCTAAAGATAAAGACAAAGAACATAGATCAAAGAAAAACAACAAAGACTAAGATACAAAGACTAACATAGAACAGAACATCCAGATACTCTCACTCCACTCCTGCCCCCGAACTCAGAATTGTAAGTAAGTAAGTAAGTAATTTTTATTTATATAGCGCTTTTCCAGACCAGGGTCACAAAGCACTTTAACAATCAAAACAATACTCAAAAAAGTATATACTTTAAAGATCAAGACACAATTTAATAGCCAGAGGGATGAATGAGTCCCTGAGTCTCTTTGTTTTGCACCTGGGTAGGAGCATTCGTGCACTCTTTTGTTTTTACTTCCGTAATTGAAGTTTACAGTAATAGTAGAAGTCGATCCATTACTGATTAAAGAAAAATAAAGGCAGGAGGTAGTTAATGATGAACCAGAGGTTTTATTTTGTTTTCATTTAATTATGTTTAAATAAACATATTTTGATTTAGGGTTTAAATCTGTTCCTGTATTACACACGATTGACTCCCAACCCTCTTTTAAAAAAATAACATTTTAGTCCGAATACATTTTAAATGTAGAGAAAATATAATAATAATAACAAATCTTTACGGCCCATAAATAACGGGACACGGATCTATTGCACTTCACCAGCCTTTGCAACATTTGGCGCCACTTCAAATACAATTAGTTGCTGCTATTTCATTAAAAATTGCTTTATAAAATTATATTAATACAGTGTTTTTACATTTTTGCCCAACATTTAAAAGCAATTAGTATTAGCAGGTTGACAACGAAAGTATGTCAGTGCCATAAGAATATTGGATCTGATTTTGTTTGTATTGTATTCGAATATAAATAAAATCTTGTCAAAACAAATACAATTTTTTACAAGTAGAATTTGATATTTTAATTCTAATAATTCCACTTTTTAAATCGATTTTTTATTTACAACCTTTTAAATTCAATATAAAAATGATGGCATGATAGTGTCACCCGACAAAACCCGAATAGTAAAGATAGACAGATAAACTTTTTAGCTGCTATAAGCCAATCTTGCGATATCTCTGTCATGATCTTAATATACTCTCTGTAACTTATATATTATCTTCAGTTTCAGATAAACTCCAACTCTCCTGATATGTCCCTGATCATGATCATGTCTTCAACTTTTATAAAGTTGCTCTGAAATCTGGGCGAACGAGAGGTTACGAGAGTCCATTATGGCGTAATAATACACATCAGAACGACTAGAACTGTGTTTAAAACAATAAATGACTTCATGAATTGAAACTATGTTATTATATTTAAATCTTTGTAGCTTCCCTCGATAATAAAATGAAAAGAAACCTTTAGTTTCTCAGATTGCTTCAGGCTTGATTAAATGTAGATCAATTCAATAATCCATGTTAAAGTAAAACATGTGCGTCTCACCCGCTGTAGTTGTCGGACGAGTAGACGGTGCTGTGAGGGAGATGAGATCCAGCACAAAGCTCCGGGAGACACTCGGTGTGGAGCAGAGACCAGGAGCGTCCCTGATTGGTGGAGAACTCTAGACTAACACTGAAGAAAAAAAAAGGGAACGTTGATCCTCAAATGGATCAATAAGTCAAATATAACGCCCGGAGCGAGAGGTACCTGTTGGCCGGCTGGTAGGACCCGCAGCCCAGGTTGATGGAGAACTGAGCCACGTGAGTGTGAGTTCCGGGCAGCACCGGCAGCAGCTGCATGAAGTCGATCGCCCACACGTGACGGTTGGCGCCGCCGTGGGATCGTTGCTCCAGACAGAACTGAGTGACGGGAGTTTGTAGATCTGTGGGCAGAGCCACCGACACCACGGCGGGAGTCTGACGGAAGAAACATGCACACAGAAGTTACTCGTGGAGTTTAACAAGGTGTTAAAGGCCCGAAAACAAATGTGTTTGTTTTAACCCTTGTGGTCTCTCAGGGTCAAGGTGACCCGGAGACCTGAAAAAAATATATGTTTGTGTCATAACTTGTGTTGTCTCAGGATCAAGGAGACCCGAAGGCCAGGAAAAAAAAATGTGTTTGATTTATCCCTTGTTTTGTCTCAGGGTCAAGTTGACCCGAAAGCTCGAAAAACAAATTGTTTTATGTTTTTATTTTGAAAGGTTAAATGTATATATTTTTTTATAATTAAATGATTCAATAACTTTATTGGAAGGTTGAATTTAATTTTTATATTTTATCAAATTAAAAAATAAAGATATTGCGATGTTGAATTTTGTTTTAATTAAATAATTAAATCCATTTTTTTTGTTATTGAAATTTTGAATTTGTAAAAATTAAAAAAAATGAACTTTTTGGTTTTGTCCGGTGACACTATTATACCAACATTTATATATTGGATTTAAAAGAATACAAATGTAAAGAATAAACTATTAGTTATTTTATTTTTTAGTTATTGGAATCAGAAAATCAAACTCTATGTAAAACTTTTTTTTTTGAATGTTTGAAAAAAGTTTCAATGATTAAAATGTTGAATTCAACCAATATTTTGATGCCGCTGTTGTTTTTCAAAACTAAGATCAAAACTAATCACCCGGTAAGATGAATACGGTAAAGTATCCAGGACGATTCTGTCCCTCCTTCCTTCAGACCTCCCGAAAAGAACCACGTCGTTCTCGTGAGACTCTCCTGGATGACACTCGCCGCCCCCTGGAGGTCAAATGAACATGTTCGATGGATGAAGCAACATCTGAGGTGATGGACGTCAAAGGAAAGCGAGGGAAGATTTACCCATTGCGAAGTGGAAGCGCAGGTTTCCGTAAGACGTGGTGTCGATGTACGGGCTGCACACTCGCCTCCGACCTTCTTTCTCGAACACCAGCGCCAAGCCGGACTCGATCTCTCCGCACTGAACGCCGTACGCTGCCCCCTCGATGTCCCAGCTGCGGAGAGTAGAGTCGCACACGTGACTCAAATCCCTGGAATTCATCGAAATAATGGAGCGAATCTGATTGGATGTTGGGTTCTAGTTCTTTTAATGCTCCGCCCGCTAACTGGTCAGATCTACATCACGAGTCATGGTCGGGGGGGCAAATCCAGATAATCAAGATGTTTTTTTATGGCCGGCAGGAGCTTTGAACATCAGTTGAATACTTGTTTGAGAGTCTGTGATATAAAAAAAAGTATTTAAACAATTAATCCGGATCAGGGACATTTATAGAATCCAGACTGAAAAAAGGTATTAACTTGGTTAAAAGAGAAACATTTTTGCAACTTCTTTTATGAGGCTTTGTATTAATCTGACGCAGAATTACTTTCAAAATAATTTCTGTGTCTAATGTGCCAGATGGTTGACTCAAAGTCAAAGTGTTTCAACTACTTTGATATGTTGACCTATAAAGGTGTCAGTGTGAAAGAGACAAAACAGAGTTTATTGATGTCAACAAAAAGAGAAAAACTGGAATTTATGTGCAGGAGAAAAAGAAACACAAAGGATTAATTGAGCCTAAAAAAATTAAAATAAGACTCATACTTCCTATTTGGTAAAAATAAAATTCCGATTGGCTAAGACCTGACACTCTTATTTCACATTTGTTTTTATGTCTGTGATGGTTTTCTTTTGCGAGTCCTGGTCATCCTAACATACTTTGATGGTGGGCTCTCGAAGTCCTCCTCCCAGTAGCTCCGTCCTTCCTCCCGGTGCAGGTCCACGTCTCTGCTGGTGGCGAAGCTGTGACCGACGCCTTCTCCGCCGTGGAAGTACAGAGCGTTGCCCTCCGACTGGCAGGCATGCTAGCCAACAGAAAATATACATTTATACAAAAATCCTGCAGCCTCCTCAAAACTAGGGCTGTAAGAAAATAATGATACAGGATTATGAAGTTAAAACTGGCGCTTAAGTCCCACATACTCGTAACATGAGATGTGTACTCATACTATTAACATTGACGTAACTACATATTTATACTCGTGATCCACAGTGTACGCATGCGTTATTGAATACTTGAATACTACTTACAAACACGACCTCTTGAATCTACTGGTGTGAGTCACAGATAGCTGTAGTAACTTGTACTCGTACACTTTCAAAATATAGTCAACGTTGTTTTTTTTGTTTTTTTTTAACAACGACGAGTCTTCAATTACGCATGTGTACCTTCTGTATTACAAGTAGGTATATGTAGTTACATCAATGCAACTTAATAGTACAAGTACACATCTCATGTTACAGGTATGTGGAAATAAAGCACCCGTTTTAACTTCATACACTATCCCTTTTTTTTTACGAAACTGCATTAATATAAGTACTGTATCAAAGATTTTTTATTTTATTGTTTTGTTTCACAGTTCGCTAATGGTTTATAACTCAAAAAGTGTGTATAACATATTTATATGTAAAAAAGTAAGTAAGTAATTTATATTTATATGTATATTTTATATTTCCAATTAACATATAAATATTCACAGGGTTTTCTCATTTTTGTGTCGCAATTAAACTTCTGGCTTCTAGATGGCAGCAGACATTCCATCCTCCACAACTAAAGGTAGAATGATGACTGAGGACGAGAGGATACAGTGAGTCCAGCAGCTTTTTGAAGCTGATGTTTGGACATATTTTGGTTTGAAAACAAATGAAAGCAGTTACGACTTCGTAAAGAGTCATGTGGTCTGTAAATACTGCAACACCAGAGTCAAGTACTCGACAATACTACACATATATACTTGTTACTACAGTATCATATATATCGTTGACTCTGTATCTTGATCCGTATCAACTGATTCTTAACCACACACACACCTACACTAGATCACGTGTGTGTACCTTCACAGTAGCTCCGGGGAAGAACAGCCAGTTGGCAGTGTCGGGGGGGTCCAGGTTGTCCTCCATGAGGGGGGGCTTGTGAGCAGCGTTGACTAGCAGCACATTATCAAGACCCCAGCAGGACTCATAGCCTTCGGGGCCTTGAAGAGCCCCCTGAGACCAGCGCAGGCGGACACTCTCGCCTTTGGCGTGCAGCGGCAGAGGAAGCATGTGAAGGACGGTGGTGCTGTTGGAGGGCGCTCTGGAAGGAGACGGGAGACGTGGAATTAGGTCACGTGCGGAGGCCGGGAATATCGAGGAGTGGAAATGGGGGCTGGACAAGAGAAGAAAGGTGGAGAAAAGACCTGATGGTCTCGAGCGTCGTCCACTCGTCCGAGGCGTTGACATTTGCACCGACACTGTACGACACAGTGATGCTGGGGTCTGAGTAGCTGAACCGACACGAGCCTGAGCCTGAGAGTAAATAGAAAACATTATTAATCATGATCTATTCATCAGCAACTCAGCGATAATCCAGGTATATTTCTATAAATCTTGAGGTCGTGTCCCTCTTTCAGAAACTCACGTCAATATATGACCTTCTTGTCTTACCTAAATAAGTTATTCACCCTTTTGTGATTGTTCTTTAGTCCAGCAACTTTTGTCGTTTAACTATTTATTCATAAACCCTTTTGTTCAAAAAACGTAGAAGCTTTTCTCGTCTGGACGAGAAAGTGTAACGTTAGGAGGAGAAACACATCTTGAATGAGGTTAATAACATGATCCGAAGCAGCATCAACGCAGTATCTCAGCTGATATCGAAGATTAGTCTCTTATCCTGACACTGGAATGCGGAATTGGTATTCATAAAGTCAAAATCTTTCGCCAAATCCAAGACAGATGATCAACATGTGACACGTTTAAAATGAATAAAACCCCGAAAGCGAGGCTTCTGTCATAATCACTGTTCTTATATGATATTTCTCTAGTTCAACACTGCAGAAAACTGACCAGAAAACGTTTCTTTCAAATGAGGAAAATCTCTAAAATGATGTCACAACACAATCTAGAGATTATAATCCATGTGTTTGTATCTTCTCGTTTAGACTATTATAACAGATTATTTTGGCATCTAAACAAGAAGGATCTGTTTCGCCTGCAGTTCATACAAAACTCTGAAGCCAGAATTCTGAGCCGCTCTAGTAGAAGAACTCACATTTCTCCGATCCTTAAAACTCTTCACTGGCTGCCAGTTTCTTTCAGGATCCATTTTAAAATGTTTGGTTCTTACTTACTAAGATCTATTCATGGTCAGACCTTCTATCAGTGATCTGATCCAGACTTACACCCCAGCTCGGGCTCTGAGGTCTGTGGATCAGAATCTACTGATGGTTCCTGAACACGGTTCAGGACCAGAGGAGAGAAATCCTTCCAGACTGTTGCTCCTAAGCTTTGGAACGATCTTCCTCTGTGTTTGATGATCTACTGACTCCTTCAAGAAACATTTTGAGACATTTTTATTTGTTTTTATTCCCTGTTCTTATGGGACTCCTGTGTTTGTCTTATGTGTCTTGATCTTTTAAAGCATGTATATTGTTTTCGATAGTCAAAGCGTATGCCATGTCAAATAAGGAGTTCCTGCTCGGAGAAAGAACTCATTTGTGGAGGCTAATGCTGTGATCCACGATGAAAGTGCGACGTAATAAAAACCCAACATGGTGGATCCCCCTGGAGCCCGAAGACAGACAACATTTCTAGGTGGAAACTGTCAAATATAAATAGTTAAAGTCCATCTGAAGGTCTCTCAACAGAGCTCACTCTTAAAAACCCTGTCTGGGGGAAGTTGGAAACTGGTGGTGGGGTCAGAGGTCACTAATGGAGAGAGACGGTGATTCACAATTTGTTCTTTCACCGTATGACCTCAAAAATAGATGAATTTAAGTTCTTTTTTTTTTTTTCAACATAAGAAAAACAAATAATTTGCGAATAGACTTCATCTCAGAATTGAAAACTCATGGTAGATTCTGTTACAAATGTTTGTTTGTTTTTTACTAAAAGGGATTTTAAAGTAAACAATGAATTGAGATTAACTAATCAAATTAATCAGATTTAAAAGCTTATTTGCCTTTAAAAAATGAATTATTTTGTGTTCGTGCTCGAGTTATCGGTGTGAAGGCGATGGTAAATATTATTGTCATGTCTTTTTATTTTATTCTGACACACTTCCTGTTTTGCTTCTACTTGTTCGAGTTTGTTTAGAACTTCTGCGCCTGTTGCTGCAGCAGCTCTTTAGCACTTACTCCATCAGCTGGAAAGTATGAAGCCACGCATTGTTCCAGCAACAGGCGCCAGATTATAATCTACAATCTATGGTATGACTTCCTCTTTTTGTATATATATATATATATAAATATATATATATTTCTTAATCAATTGATGACAGATCGTGATTGATTCATCTCTCAATATTTGATCCCTTAAGAGAACAATGAATGTAGAACCAGAAGGTCTACGTTTATTTCTAGATCAAGATTATTAAGGGGAATTTATTACAGAACAGAATGAAATCAACATGAAAAATAATCTGAATGTAAAATAATAAACATGAAAACAAAGTTATAAAAGTTTAGATACTCGACAAAACAAACTGTTTCCAGGACATGAAATATGAAACATCTTTCTTCTGTGATAGCGTGAATGATTCATGAGGCCGAGAGCGAAACACAGAAGAACAGAAGATGTTTTTCCATAAAACCGCTTTTTTAACAGAGGCTCCATGGGAAGTGTAGTTCTTCTCATAAACGACTTACCCAGAGAAAACTGAAGAACGGAAGCTGTGCTGGTGTTCAGGGCCACGCTGGTCTGGGACACAAGAAGGTTTTTAGACAAGATTCCATTGTTTATTTTCAAAAAGAAATGAAATGTTCCTGCACGATAACTCAGATGACTATTGTTGATGCAATAAACTTCAGTTCAGGTGTGTTTTGAAACCAGGACATACAGAAAGAATAAATTATTAAAATAATGTGTTTTCCATTGATTATTTCTGTCCAAAATGTGTTTTATTTTTTAGTAAAGATGGTATTTTCTCTGAAGCTACATTAGTCACTGACTCTCGACAGGTTAAGATGCTAGTTCAAGTCAAGGTTACTAAAAAATAAACCTCTAAACTAGTGAAATTGAGTGAAACTAAAACTATATATGATTTATTTAACTGTTTACCAAAGGTCAGTCTATGAAAATCATTTAAAAAAGTCCCTATTTTAAAAGATATTTTGAGGTTTAAAATTCAACAATCAATAAGAACAATAATAATAATTGACAGGAAAGCAGTGAGTTGAGCATGAAAGGTGTGTTTGTTGTGGATCTGAAGCTGCCGAGCTCGAAGCTACTCGAGCGTCAGGTTGAGAAAACGCTAAATGAGCCGTGAAATGTTCAGAGGTTTTTGCAAATGTGGTCACAGAACGCGGTGGTTACCAGCTCTCGCTCTCCGAGCGGCTCGCAGAAGGTGAGCGCTCGCCCGTGCATGAGGACGCCGCACTGCTCGCCCAGAACACAGTTGCTGCACTCGGACCTGTGGGGGGGAGAGAGAGAGTCAACGTGAAGATCGTGATGAACGGGTGAGTGTCTCACCTACCAGATGGTGGGGTCCAGCTCCCCCTGGAGGTTGGAGTCAAAGTCGTCGCGGAACACGGCGTGTTTAGCGTGAACATCCACTGTGTACGGACAACAACATGTAATTAACGGATATAAACTCACGGTGAATCGTTGAAGTGAGTTATGACTGTTTAAATGTTACTTCAGTGATGTCACGAAAAATTAGAAGGAATTTTTCAACAGCATCAAAAGCAGACTTTGAATATATTTTTACAATGCATAAATAAATTCAATGTGGCAAAATCTAAATTAAAATGGCAGCAGTCATTACATCGTCCACAGCTAAAGGAACAATGAAATGAGATCCCGGTGATGATGACTGAGGACGAGAGGATACAGTGAGTCCAGCAGCTTTTAAAGCTGATGTTTTGACATATTTTGGTTTGAAAACAAATGAAAGCAGTTACGAAATTCTGCAACACATGAGTCAAGTACTCAACAATACTACACATACAAAACATTTTTTTTAAAGTAATCCATGAGATTTTATAATAAGGGAAAACATTTTTATTTGTTCCATGTGATTCAAAAAGATTTGTCTGTGACGGTAAATAACAAACGACAATAAAATTGATATTTTGATAAAAAATTTAAATACTTTACACGTTTTATGTAAACAGTTTAAGAAGCTTTGATGCGTCAAAAACTACACACTATACACACTCAGACTTAAAGAATGATGTGATGGTTGTTACGACTCAAGATGAATAATGAATAAAGAGAGACTTCAACCTACGTAGACTCGGCCTGAGGGGCGACTCGGTCGGAGCTGAAACACACAAACAAGAAAACAGGTGAATTCAAACATGTCTAGAAAATCTCTCTCGATGATTAAACTCGGTTGAATTTAAAGACATTGAAATGAGAGTTTTTTACCAGAGGCGACATCGTTGCTAATCAAACCCAGAAATATGTTATCAGGGAGAGAAACTCCGTTGATGTTCATCCCTTCAAGTGACGACAGGCCGGTCCTGATTAACAGTTCACTGCCAATTAACCACAGCTTCGTCCTGGAGGCGGCCGCGGGCCGTAATCCGAGGTCAACGCTCAGCTAACAAACTCGCCGTTAATCTCTCCGAGGAGTTAATGGACAAAATATGGATATTTATTTTTTATAGAACTTCATGAAAACGTAATGAACTTTTACTTCCTGAGATCAAAGGAATATTTGATCTGATTTCACTATCGATACTTAAATCTTATATAAAGTGTGTATGTGTGTGTAGTTGGGTTGTTGGTCTCAGTGTGTGTGTGTGTTTGTACAAAACTCTATTTTCATTGAAATATCGACATTAGAAAATGATCTTAAGCTCCGCCCACTGAAAACCCTTCTGGAGATTAAATCTTGTTGACCATAACCACACCCACTCTGCTGTGATTGGTCAAACATGGAGGTTTGTCACTGCGCGTCATCCATCCCGGGAAGTCTCCACCTTCAAGGGACTCGTTGTATAAACAAAGCAAGGCGCAATTACAGTTGGCTGGAGAAGGAGTGAAGCCATTATTACGTCATAATGGACTCTCGTAACCTCTCGTTCGCCCAGATTTCAGAGCAACTTTATGAAGTAATAAGTTGAAAACATGGTCATGATGAGGGACTTACTGTGTCTTGGAGAGAAGAACATTTACTACATGTCAGGAGAGTCAATCATTAGTTGATCTTTAAGTTCAAGAAGCATCTAAAGATGATTGAGTGTCGAAATTTCCTAGAATCGCAGCAAAGGAGCTTCAGTATTAAGACCCGGGTTATCTCCTGGATAACGGACCAGCCCACCTCGAGCTGGGACTTCTTATCTCTTCCCAGGATGAGTAAAACCTCGTGACACACTAAGATGGAACTTGGCTCATTGTAGAGATAAACTGTTACGTTAACACCCTTTTTCAAATCTTACACAAGTTCTAAAAATACCCTTCAATACGAGGGCTTTTGTTGAAAAGTACTTCAATGATCAAAAACACTTAACGTTATAAAAGACTCTTTGGATTCCTTATGAAAAGCCGCCCTAATTTCTTCCCCAAATACCGGCCTATTTAGAACGGATTTCGCTGATTGGTCGTAAAACTTTTGCAGCTGACTCCGAGAGTCTTGGCTCGGGTGGTTCTTGATGGTGGGCTCCAACACTTTCACGACCCAGGCTCCGAGTCGACGCCCGTAAAACTCAAGATCAAAGAATCCTCCCCGGCATCAGCCTCCTTTTTGCTAATCCTGCTCCTCATTTGCTCCATGTAAAGCATGTTTGGATCGTCTGTGCAGACGAATAACACGGTGTCGACCGGTGTCTGTTATTGATGCTCAACTCAAGCCCAAAGTTTCCGAAGATGCAGGTTAGGTTTCAGCCCCTTGACCATCTGCTCATCGTGGGAGATGATTGTTCATGTTGATATGTTGAGCTTTAAACATGTTTTGTTTAAGATAAGGTAAAAAGACGGACTATCAATGTGTTTGAAGAAGAATAAACACCGAGATAATTCGTATGAACCAGACATGAGGCCCTTTGACTGTATTTATGCGGCCCTCATAATGTCAAAGTATGATCATGTATAAATGGTTTCAATGCATTAAAAAGTGTATTTTGTATTTATTATTCATTTACTTTTGTCACATAAAACTTACTTTTTCCCTCCTTTTTGTGTGTAATTTTTTGAGTATATATATTAATCCCTCAAAATATATTTTTTTAATTAGTTGAAGAAATGTTTTGAAAAAAACTCATATATACAAGAATAAAATTGAAGCTTATTTATCTTAATAAATGTCACGGCCTTATGACAAATGTCCTTTTTTTTTAGGGATTTTCTCGTCTTTATTTTTGCTCTATGGCCCCTAACAACATTCCCAGAATTTAATGTGGCCCTTGAAGACTTTTAATTGCCCATCCCTTGTCTAAACTATAGGAAAATATCAAAAATCACACTCATAAGTTCCTCGGACTTCTTAAAGATTCCGGCCCCTGGTGTGATTAAGTCTGACACCCCCTGCTTTAAATCTTAAAAAAAAAACTCATCCCGCTGCCCTTTTATCAAACAAATCCTTCCGAGCGCGTCCCCTCGGTCTCCCTCGGCTTCAACCCCGACGACGCCGGCAGACTGTAACTCTCATTCCGCTCGGATTAATCCCGTCTCAATTTCTTAAAGACTTCAATTACAGCCTCCTCTTTTGGAGGCTCATCTCCTCTAATGCCGCGGCGGAGGCTAATACTCGCAGAAGGAACGCACACTTTTGTGTGAGGCGTGCACACACTTGTCCGCGCAAGAACTTTTTTCCCCCCCAAAAAAATGTAGAAATATGGAAAGAGAACGAGCTTAAAAAGGGAAAAGATCCGAAACAACGTCGGGCTCAAGAGTTTGACAAACTGAGCATAAGCTTCGACAGACTTCCCGGCCACGAGTCTAATCTCCTCTTGGTAAACTGCACCCACTCCTCCAACACGCCTTGTTCTCCGGGTTGTTCTCCGTCTGACTCACATCCGCGTTGAGGATAGAAAAAAACGCATTTGATGTGGAGCGGTCGCAATTACACTCACCGGGACGCTCTTGTTTCACGATGAAAAATAGAAGAGGTGGTTTGCAGGTCAGAATTCCTTGTGCGGGCTCAGACTGATCATTAAAAGAATCACCGGGAGAACAAAGAGCTCGGCTTCGTTCATCCTTCCCGTCGTTATTACCTTTTTTTTCTTTACGCCAAGAGAACGTTTCACAGCACGACGCGGTTAATAATTGTTAAATCTGGTTTAAATTCAATTGGAATTTGTTTTATTTTTAAATTTCATGGCGTTCTTTCAGCCGCCGTACAATTAACGAAAGGAGCTGAAAGTAGTTCCACATCTGGTTTACATTGAAACTGAAATTGAACTTTCACTGGGGTCGTCTGCCACAGTCGTCCATATTTGATCCTTCAACTGATGGAGTTGTTCGATGAGAGGTCATTGTTATCGTCAAGACATTTAGATCAACACCTAGTATTTTATACATCAAGGTCAGGGGTCTGCAAACCCTCGGCTCCAGGGTCACCTGCAGGAGCTACAACTTTGAGAAGCAAATTTAGAGAAGAATGCATTTGAATATAAAAAATTACTTCAAATTATTATAATTTTTCTATAGATTAAGCCTTGTGGTTTTTCAGGGTCAAGGTCCCCGAAAGCCCATGTACAAATATGTTTACGGTATCCCTTGTGTTGTCTCTGGGTCAAGATCAATGACCTCACAAATGTATCTATATGTATTTATGGAAGTCAGAGCGGTTGTTGACGTTGACCCTGAGACAACACAAGGGATACCACAAACATATTTGTTTTCGGGCCTTCAGGTCACCTTGACCCTGAGACAACACAAGGGATACCACATTATCATGTGATCCTCATGTGATTTTTTGGTGAGTCTATTCTAAGTCTATTGTGAGTCTACTGTGAGTCTAATGTGAGTCTATTGTGATTATATTGTGATTATATTGTGAGTATATTGTGAGTCTATTGTGAGTCTATTGTGAGTCTAGTGTACGTTTATTGTGCGTCTATTGTAAGTGACGCTCTGAACAATAATAATAATTATAATTATTATGGATGAAAAAAAAAGAGTCATTTGAGTGATGATTTGAAGCGTGGCAGAGCATGAGGAGGTGAGAGGGCAGTAAGTCTTGCTGGTAGGAGCGGCGGCAGGCGGCAGGAGGCCACCCATCCGTCGTCTGAAGCAGCGTGATCAGGTGTCCCTCAGGGAGCGACGGGCCGCTCTGAGTTATACGTCTGTTTAATAATCCATCTGGGTCGCCTCGCACTCGGCCTCGCACATAAAGATCAGATTTATTCCCCGGCTGAAAATGAGAAGACCTCAGGACGCCGAGATGAGAGCGCCGACTGTCAGGACACGACGGCTGATGGACGACCTGCAGGGTCACTCCACGCCCACGACCGCCCCGCCCTCCTGTGCTCGCCACCTTCTTTCTCCAGACGACCACGTACCCCCCCCAGCAAGTATTTCATACTTTCCTTCTTAAACTCGACATCATTCAACGCGACCGGACTTTCTGCCGCATCACAACTTGAATCATCTTTAAACACCAAACAATTTAGCGAGACGCCGTCAGAGGCGACAAATGAAACCGCCGCGCCTCCAAAGAGTTATGGCCGACGCCGACCGTAGATCAAAGGAACAACGGGAACCGAGGGAGAGTCGAGACGGGAGCTACGACATGACAGAAAAAGAAAGTTTGGGATCTCCGTGAAAGTTTTGGGGAAACGACAGCCCGGAGACGACTCGACACAATCCTTCTGCCGAACGTCTTGAAGTCACACTTACTAGTGCCATGAACAGAAAAGTCCATCAGAGCCAGTGGAGTAAGAAGAATATAATCCCGAACGATCACCTTCTCGTCGTCCATCTCCTCCCCGCCTGATCTCCGACACGTGGAATCATAATCCTGCTTTAGATTTCTTCCTCCAGTCGTTCAAAGCTTCATGAACTGATCTCGTCTCTTTTTTTGGAAATCTAATGCCAGGACTTACAGTAGAGAAACGGGGTCTCATGTTTGATCCTCAAGGGAGAGGAAGGTCTTAAGATCGCTGCCCGGATGAGAGTGAGACAAATATAAGGGAAGAAAAAAAAGAATAGCTGAGCTCCATCAAAAGAAATGATCAAAACTGAGGCACTGGCCTAGACTCCTGGATCTCAGACTACCTCACTGATCGACCGAAGTACGTCAGGAATCACGTCTGACACTGAACACAGACCATGTATATAAGAAATTTCAGAGTAGACTGTGCTTTCTGAGGAGGCTTCGATAATTGAATATCTGCAGGAAGCTCCTCTGCAGAAGCTGGACTCACTGGTGACAGTTGCAGAGGAGATCACTGGATAAACTACTGTCCATCATGGATGATGACATCATCCTCTGAACGCAGTCATCAATGAGCAGAGAAGCAGATGGAGCACGAATACTTCTTCCTATGATGCAACACTAATAGACTCAGGGACTCATTATTGAAGAAAGAACCAGAGGTTGTCGACTGGAAATGAGTGAACCCAGACCAGGTCAACGGGATGATGGATTTTATTAACTGTGGGTCGAAGCCCAGCAGATAATTCACAAGCAATCCGTACAAGCTTAGAATCCAGACAATCATCAAAGTCATTCCTTGTGTTATTAGACTTTATAACTCTCAGTTTGGGGACAGGAGTGGAGTGAAAAGATGATTCTATTCCATGTTAATCTTCGCATCTTTTGTCTGTGTTATTTTTCTTTGTTATGTTCTTTATCTTTATCTTTAGATTGTGTCATCTTGCTCTTTCTTTTTGTTGCTCTTTGTTCTTGTTTCATGAATCTATCGTCTGTGTTGCTGTGAGCTGGAAAAACAACTTCCCGAAGGAGACCTCCAGAGGGATCAATCTATCTATCTGTCTACGTGAGTCTATTGTGAGTCTATTGTGAGTCTATTGTGAGTCTATTGTGAGTCTATTGTGAGTGACGGTCCGGACAGTCCAGGAGAGAAAAGGATCCGAGAGCCTGTTGACTCCTGGGGCTCCTCCCTCCCTCGGCTCTCTTCTTCAGCCTTCTGTTGCCTTCAGCCTGTTCGTCGCTCATTTGCGAGTCAAATTCCCTGACACAGTTTAGCAAACCCAAACGACCAGCGCCTTTATTGGCCATCAAGGAATTAGCCTCCAACAAGGTCAGCCGCCCAATCAAACCCTAATCCTTCTTATTTCTCATTTTCTATTTTCAAATGGAGCTTTAATCGCTCGACTATCCGCTGGAAAACTCGAATCATCTCCGTTTTTTTACGACCTCTCGGTTTCTCGTTAGCGCCGTCCTCTTCGCTGTCATTACGCTAACGGTTATTTACGCCTCCCCGACTCGACGCCACTCCATCACTCTCCGGTTAACATTTCGCCACCTTCCCCAGACCTTGACGAGCCTTTTGTGACTGCGCTACAGGAAGTGACCGTCAGTAGTGAAGAGACAAGTGTCTCCGTCACCGGTTCCGAGGCCTTCAGATCTTTCTCCGGGAGCTACAGAACCATTGTTCGTGGAGCCAAGATTCAAGATCCGCAACACTTTTATTCTCCTCCGAGACGGAGCGAGGGATAACGATCCCTTCCATGTGGAACTTGAGCTGAGATTTTGTGCAGAGAGGAAGTTTTGGTTCCTGTAAACAAGCAATTATACCTTCTCAGCGGGCGGAGAGCGACGGCTCCGTCTGTCAAAAGATACTTAAAGCTGTCGCGGGAAGTTGATATAAGCAGCGTTTCCAGCAAATGCACAAATCTTCAGTCAGCGAGAGAGTGAAACCCCCCCCCACCCCCCCCCCCAGACTTAAGCATCATGGGCTGAAATTAAGCTGAAAATATGAAATCTCCAGACGAAAAGAAGAAAAACTCCTCCCTCGGCAGGAAGTTAAAATGTTGTCAAGTACATGAAAGAAAGTCCCTCTGTCTTGAAAATGATCATGTAGTCCAACTGACCTCTCAGGGAGGTTTAAGGGGGGTCAGGTCAAGAGAAAGGGGGCGCAAGGGGGGAAGAAGAGCCACATGAAACTCCAAACATGTCCAAATAAAATGTACCATAAGAATTCCACAGTAATTGGAGATATTACAATAATTCAGCTCCTTTTTTGATCGTAAGGGGGGCAGAGAGAAGGGAGAAGACCCCCCTGAACATTAAAATGTGTCCAATTTAGATAAAAACAAAATGTCTTGAATACAAGTGTAGACTTCTGACCTCACATTAAAGGTTCTAGGGGGGAGGTAAACCCTGTCAGGTCAATGGAAAAGGGGCACATCGGGGGTAGAAGACCACTATGAAATTTTCAAATATGGCTAATTTCAATGAAATGTCTACCATAAGTAATACATAGTAAGTAAGTGACATCACAAAATTTCTGTTTTTTTTTTAATTTTCAGGGAGGCAAAAAAGGGGGCTAAAGCCCTATAACCCCCTTAAAAATCTCTTGAATATTAGTGTGTCGACTTCTGACATCAGGTTGAAGGTTTTAGGGGGAGGACAGCTTGATCAGGTCGGGGGAAAGGGGGCTCAGTGGGGGGGCATAAGACCCCTAATTTTGATATAATTTAAAGTGTGTAAGACATACAAAGCAATGGAGATTTAAAGAACTTCAGTGGCTTGTGTTAATTTGTAAAAGGGCTTCACACCAATGTCAAGAATTCTGAAACCAATATTCCCTCTGAATTTACTTCCCTTCAGAGAAAGTTGGGTTTCAAAATGTCATGTTTTTTTTAGGGTAGTTTCAAGTACATATAAATGAATGTATAACAACATTAATACATTCCCGAGAGGGAAGTGAAAACGTATATACACACCTCCTTGCTCACAGAGCTGCTGTGCTAGAGCGTCCTTGAACAGGATCTGACCTCTGTGGGTCGCAGTCGCTCTGAAAGAGAATAAAAATGAGGGGAAAAAAAGTCAAGTTCAAAGTATTTTCTGACAAATAGAACCAATAAATAATCATTTACAATTGTTAAAACCTTAAATATCACGTTTCTAAATGAGATCTTAGCAAATATACTTGTTTCCCCCTTAAAGGTTTTGGACAGTGGAACAGAATTATGATATATTTCCATGTTAAACTCTAGTATCAGGAAATTAAAAAATAAAAGGTTTAAAAAATGTTATTTTCAGCCTCTACAGAATATTCTCTTGTTTCCTTAAACAAAGTGGTTCATTGATTACATTTTGAATTCAGTTGGTACAGCGTTTATAGTTTATGTATTAACCTGCAGTTCATACAAAACTCTGCAGCCAGAATTCTGAGCCGCTCTAGTAAGTGAACTCACATTTCTCCGATCCTTAAAACTCTTCACTGGCTGCCAGTGTCTTTCAGGATCCATTTTTAAATTCTGGTTCTTGCTTTCAGATCTATTCATGGTCAGACCTTCCATCAGTGATCTGATCCAGACTTACACCCCAGCTCGGGCTCTGAGGTCTGTGGATCAGAATCTACTGATGGTTCCTGAAACAAGCTTCCGGACCAGAGGAGAGAAATCCTTCCAGGCTGTTGCTCCTAAGCTTCTTATTTGTGCTTTTCCCTGATTTTCTGGGACTCCTGTGTTCGTCTCATGTGTCTTGACCTTGACCCTGGTCTAGAAAGGCGCTTCACAAAGAGCCTTGTCTTACTTACTTACTTAACCTTTTCCTTCCCCCTCCAGCTGAACATGCCACTCATGTGTTGCTGCTTCATCTACACTCATAAATAATCCACCGTCGTGTCATTCATTAGTAAAGAGCAGTTGTTTCCGCACAGGAAACATAGTTAATTCAAGACATCGCTCAGAAATGGAGGAAGACTTTGATATTTTTGAATAAAACATGCAACAAAATGTGCCTGAAATATTTACTCGAACGCTCATCTAAAAATAATTTTCAAAAGATTCAAGTTAAACTTGAATGGTCGCTTTTTTTTTGTCAACCATTTTACAATAACAAACTAAAACACATTTTGACCAAAATATTTTGATACAGATCAAGACCCCAGTTTTGTTGCACCTTCGTCCATGTCTTGATCAGGTAACGTGAAAAATTGTTAAATAAAATAAACTATATTAAATCCACTGGGTTTTTTTTTCATAAACATTTTTTCTTGTTAACCTTTGGTCCATTTGAACATAAATGAATTATAAAGTTGACATTTTGTTCAAAGAAAGGAACACTTAAATCCAGAGAGATCCTGGTGATGACTGAGGACGAGAGGATACAGTGACTCCAGCAGCTTTTAAAGCTGATGTTTGAACATCATTTGGTTTGAAAAAAAAAGAAAGCAGTTACGACTTCGTCAAGAGTCATGTGGTCTGTAAATACTGCAACACCAGAGTCAAGTACTCGACAATACTACACGGAGTCTACTGACTCCTTTAAGAAACATCTTAAGACGTTTTTATTTGTTCAGGCTTTTTCTTGATTTTCTGGAACTCCTGTTGTGTTCTCAGTTTTATCTTGACCTTTAAAGTATATACTTTATTGAATATTGTTTTGATTGTTTAAGCGCTTTGTGACCCTGGTCTGGAAAAGCGCCATACAAATATATACAAATAAAAATGACTTACTTACTTACTTACATATATCCTTGTTACTACACTATCCCGATATATAGTATAGTTGACTCTATTATGATACGTATCATATATTAGATATTCTTCACGATACACACACCTAGTTGTTGGTAAGTCAATATGTTTCAGGGAGTTATACTAATATTACTCCACATTGAGTATTAATATGAGTAATATGAGGAAATCCTGCAGCAAGTGCACAAGGGATACGATTTAAAAATGAATAAATAAATTTCTTAAAATACAAGATGGGTTTAGATGGTCGTGTCCTTCATACAATCTGCTGTCAAATATCAAGGCATGTAAAATAGAAGCAGCGCTAACACACAAGCCCTCTCGCTCCCTCACACACATACACACACACACATATATATACATACACACAAACTCACACACGGCCTTAACGTGTATGCAGATAGACAGGCTGTCACTCAAAGAGCTCCCTAAAGAGCCTGGAGTGGGTAATTACCAAACATGTCTTCCATGTTAGATTACATGTTGCTGTTGGCGATAAGTATCCCACAGGAACATGTTTGACAGCTCCCTGTTAATACACACACACACACTTACACACACATACACATATGCACACTTACACACACACAAATACACTAGCACATTTGCACTCACACACACACACACACACACACACAAACATGCACACTCACACACATGGACACACCTACATACACTTACACACACATACACATATGCACACTTACATCCTTACACACACACACACACATGCACACTTAAACACACACACACACACATGCACACTTACACTTACACATACACACACATACACTTGCACACTTACACACACACACACACACACTAGCATACTTACACACACACACATATATGCACACTTACACACACACACACACACACACACACACATGCACACTTAAACACACACACACACACTAGCACACTTACACACACACAAATACACTAGCACACTTGCACACACACACACACACTAACACACACACACACATGGACACACCTACACACACTTACACACACACGCACATGCACACTCACACACATGGACACACCTACACACACTTACACACAAACGCACATGCACACTCACACACATACACACATACACACATGGAAACAGCTAGACACACACTCACTGACCTACACACATGCACGCACACACACAAACACACACGAACATGCACACCTACACACAATAGCACACACATGCACAATCACACATATACACACATGGATACACCTAGACACACACTCACACACACCTACACACATAAACATACACACATGCAAATGCACACACACACATGCACACACGTACAAACAAATGCACACACACACATACACACACAAACACATGCACACATGCACACATACACACTAGCACAAACACCTACAAACACTCGAACACACACACATGCACAAACCTAGACAAAAACACAAACATATGAACACATTTAAACATGTGAGGACAAACACATGTACACATACACACTGGCACACACACACATACACCTAAACACAAACACACACCATCAAGTTAGCTGATGCCAACACAATCTTGTAACCAGGATGTAAATGAATCAAAGTTTTCATTGAACACAAAGATGTAGATTCTAGAATCATAATCATGAATCAACTTCTGCTGCATAATCATCATTAGAGTCGTTCATCAATGATTTACTGTTGATTCGTCTGCTGTGTGGAGCAGCTGCAGACATTTAATCACTGCTGGACAACAAACACAAACATGGAGACACACAAAGAAAGTGACTCATGAGACGATACATAAACATTAACCATGGTTTTCTGTTAATCATGTGACCTCAGGGTTGACGCTCAACTTTCAGGCCATGGTTAGAAAGAGTTTTCTTTAAAATGGACCAAGAAATGAAAGATAGAACAGGTTTAGCAGCTTTTGTTTGATAACACTTGAAAATTGTTTGATTATAGAAGAAAATTGTTTGATTATAGTTGAAAATTGTTTGATTATAGTATAAAGTTGTTTGATTATAGTTGAAAATTGTTTGATTATAGTATAAAATTGTTTGATTATAGAAGAAAATTGTTTGATTATAGTTGAAAATAGTTTGATTATAGTATAAAATTGTTTGATTAGAGTTGAATATTGTTTGATTATAGAAGAAAATTGTTTGATTACAGTTGAAACAACTTCAATATAGTTGAAAACTGTTTGATTATAGTTGAAAATTGTTTGATTATAGTTAATTTTTTTTAAATATAGTTGAAAACTGTTTGATTACAGTTGGAAATTGTTTAATTATAGTTAAAAATTATTTGATTATAGTTGAAAATTGTTTGATTATAGTAGAAAATTATTTGATTATACTTGAAACTTGGTTGACTATAGTTGAAAACTGTTTGATTATAGTTGAAAATTGTTTGATTATAGTATAAAATTGTTTGCTTATAGTTAATTTTTTTTAAATATAATTGAAAATTGTTTGATTACAGTTGAGAATTGTTTGAATACAGTTGGAAATTGTTTAATTATAGTTAAAAATTGTTTGATTACAGTTGAAAATTGTTTGATTATAGTTGAAAACTGTTTGATTATAGTTGAAAATTGTTTGATTACAGTTGAAAATTGTTTGATTATAGTTGAAAATTGTTTAATTATAGTTGAAAATTGTTTGATTACAGTTGAAAATTGTTTAATTACAGTTGAACATTGTTTGAATATAGTTATACATTTTTTTTTTCAACATTCTGTGAGTGAATGTATTAATATTCATTAAAAACATCATTAACTGCCTCAATAAAGATCATATTTCCTGAGACTGCTGCTCGAGCATGAAGTTTTGGCCTTGAGAGTGGAAGGATTGACGGTGAGAAGTTTAGCAGATATAAGGGCTGCTGTCTCGTGAGACGGTGTGTGATGTATGAAGATTGGAATTATATGGTGGGACTGTGTCAGATTTACTCTGTTGTGGCGGGAAAATGAGATTGAATTCATTCTCTCTGTCGTGTTCCCTCATAATTCTGGAACATCTCCTTAAACCATCAAACACTTTTCTCTTGTCACTGAACAGCTTCTGTTCAGCAGGTATTGACTACTGAACAGAAGCTATAGGTAATCAATACAATAGACTTATGCTTGCGGGGTGTTAATAGGTCAGCTGACAGTCTGACGCCTGAACTTTGACCCTTGACCTTAATGTTGCACACACTTATAATCTGGGATATAATATGTTGATCTGAAATATACACATTTAACATCTTAGTTTAGTGATAGAAACTAAAAAAACAAAGACGTTCACGCAGCATCAATAAACGATCACATGACACACAAAAATGTTCACACGACATTAATTGAAGATCACATGACACACAAAAAACGTTCAAATGACATAAATAAATGATCAGATGATGCAAAAAAGGTCTGACAACATAAATAAATGATCACATGACGCAATTTTTTTTCACATGACATCAATTAATGATCACATGACACACACAAATGTTCACTTGACATAAATGAATGATCACATGACACAAACATTTTCACATGACATCAATTAATGATCACATGACACACACAAATGTTCACATGACATAAATGAATGATCACATGACACACACATTTTCATATGACATCAATTAATGATCACATGACACACAAAAATGTTCACATGACATAAATTAATAATCAAATGACACACACATTTTCACATGACATCAATAAATGATCACATGACACACAAAAATGTTCACATGACATAAATGAATGATCACATGACATACATGAATGATCACATGACACACATTTTCACATGACACAAACATTTTTACATGACATCAATAAATGATCACATGACACACATAAAATGTTCACATGACATAACTAAACGATCAAATGACACAAACATTTTCACATGACATAAATAAATGATCACATTACACACAAAAATGTTCACACAGCGTAAATAATGATAAATGATAATAATAATAATCACATATCATAAATTAATGATCACATGACACAAATAAATGTTCACATGACACACAAAAAAGTTCACACGACATAAATAAATGATCACATGATACAAAAATGTTCACACAGCCAACTGTCTGTCCGTTTCTGTCTGTTTCTGTCTGTCTATCTATCTATCAATCTATATTTTAGCAAAAATGAAACTTTACTTTACTAAACTTTATAGTAAAATAACTAAATTCTAGGGTCCTGTTGTTTTTTGCTCCAGATGATAACTATGAGTCAAACACATAAAACTAAAATGTTTATTTCCTTTTTTTCTTTAAAAACATGTGTTTACCACAGTCACACAAACACCTGCTCACATGCTGCTACACACTCCAGCGTTTCGCACACAATTGGCCGCACTCGGTAATTAAAGAAGTCCAGACCGGCAGCTGTTTGAATCCCACGGGGAGTCATAACCAAACAAAAGTAAGAACACGCACACGCACACGCACACACACACACACACACACACACACACACACACACACACACACACACACACACACACACACACACACACACACACACACACACACACACGCACACACACCCACACAAGTCACGGCGATGTTGCCCTGAGGCTCGACACAGCAGCGAAGAATAGCGGCGACTGGTGAGCGACTCCTTACATTGACCAGAGAAGCTTTTAACCATCATCACCTCTGAGAGCAACATTTTGGGAAGCCGACAATACCAGGGTCACAGCTGGAGGAGTCATGTGTCCTGAGGCCGTTTCACTCCTTATTCTGGTGTTTACTCTCACACGGAATGAGGTCGATGGATAACAACAATGTCATGAATTTGACTTTAACATTTTTTATAACTTTGGTTTAAGGGTCGAGTTAGTACTTGGGTGACTTAGGCCAGTCTGTCAAACTGAGCCTGAGAGACCTGGGTGTTGTATTTGACAAAGACATGTCTCTAGTGCAACTACTGCAGAAAAATGTGTTTGTCTTATGTAGTCTCGATCTTTAAAGTATATACTTTAACTGTGTATTGTTTTTGATTGTTAAAGCGCTTTGTGACCCTGGTCTAGAAATATCTTTACAAATAACCTTTACTTTACTTTAACTAAACTTCATTTGAATCACTGAGTGATGAAAATAATCTCTACATTTTCATTCATCTCGTCTTCCTCGCTTCCTCCAAGGTCTCCTGCTTTAGCGACGATTTACAGCCGCGCAGAAAATGAGTTCCTCCGAATGGCCGCGTCAACGCACTCCATCACACAATGATGTGTGGCCGGCAACACTCGCACAACAACACACACACACACAACCGTAAAACTGCTGCACGACCCCAGCGGTGTTGTCGTGGCGGCAGCGAAGGACATGTCTGAGTCTTTCATTGAAGAACTCATGGCCACGTAAAGACATGTCTGCTTCACGACAATCATATTAACATGGGTTTAATATGATGCGATTAATCACGATTAATTAATTACACTCAAAACGCTACTGTTATCGCGTTAATCTCATTTATGATCTGCATCCGTTCAACGATTAAAAGACTATTTTATCAATAAATAATTGAAACGAGGAGAAAACAAAACATTCATTTGATTAATTAATCACGGCTCATAATTAATCGACCTCTTATTGTTTAAAATCTCTCTTCTCGGTTCTTAAAATAAGTTAGTCTTTTTCGGGGTTTTTTAACTGGATAAATATGTCGTACATTTCACTTAAAGTGTTTTTTCATAAAATAAAATAAATCAAATATATATTTTTACATAAAGTTGCTAATAAAGGTTTGTATTGTGTTGTTTTATTTACAAAGGTTATACATTAAAGTTTGTTTATTTTACATCTATACATCATACTTTTCAAAGGTTAAGTTAGTTACATAAAGTGGATGATAAGATGTTAATTACAATATTATTATTAAAAACATTGATTATTTACAAATACATAAAAAAAAACATAACATTTCTAAATATTCTGCAGTTTGAAAAAAACAAACAAACACAAGATCTGCTTCAACAACCGCACTAATCTGGATTATCTTTATACTTAAACCATGTTTATTAGAAACACATTTGCGTTTCATTCGACTCAGCGACTGGTTTTCGCTGACAAAGTAACGATACTTTGAAAAACACCTAATCCTCATAATCTGCCCACGATTTGACTAAATGTATCGTAAATGCTTTTAAAGAGACTACTGTCCATCATGGATGATGACATCATCCTCTGAACACTGTCATCAGTGAGCAGAGAAGCAGATGGAGCACGAATGCTCCTCCCATGATGCAACACTAATAGACTCAGGGACTCATTCATTCCTCGTGCAATTAGATTGTCTAATTCTGATTTAGGGGGCAGGAGTGGTTTCATCCATCCATCCATCCATCCATCCATCCATCCATCCATCCATCCATCCATCCATCCATCCATCCATCCATCCATCCATCCATCCATCCATCCATCCATCCATCCATCCATCCATCCATCCATCCATCCATCCATCCATCCATCCATCCATCCATCCATCCATCCATCCATCCATCCATCCATCCATCCATCCATCCATCTATCTATCTATCTATCTATCTATCTATCTATCTATCTATCTATCTATCTATGTTATTTCTATCTATGTTATTTCTTTAGTACAACTTGTAGAATTCCTCGTCGAGATAATTGTTTTTGCAGTGAGTTAATAAGACTCTTGTTTAAAAAACTATTTGATTCTATTTGTATTTTTCTTTTTATTCGTCCTACTACAAGTATTTAGAAAGTATGAAAACATAATTTAAGTAATATAAAAAGAAACGTTTTTTTCTCCAAAAATGACCTGAAATAAGTATAAATTGTAGTTTTTGCTCATGGAGAATTGATGGTGTTGATAATGATCTCAGTGGTTTTGAAGTTTTCTTCATCAGAATGTGCTGACGATTGTAAGTAAATTTGTTGAAAACACGGACGTTGAACAGGTACTAGCTCGAGGGCTGACGCTGATCGTCCAAGATATGCAACAGATTTTTTTCTTCATCTCACAGAAGGATGACTCTACTTGTAAATGATTCAAGGTCTTGGCCTTTTAACGCCGTTCTCCTGTGACTTTGCCCGAGGGCGTTTAATTGGAATCCAGCCTTTTTTCTCTTCGTTCTTTTTTTTTCTTCTGCTTCTGACGGCTCGTGAATGATTATCAGCACCAGGCTGTAAGTCAAGGGCCGTGTAAGGATAAAAGGAGGAAAAATAAGGTGCGTGTGTGAAAATGATAATTCTGAAATAATCAATTAAAGGTGGTTTTTCCACCCAACATTTCATATATATCGCTAAGATTCACCTTCAAATTTCCGATGGATAATTATAAGAGGAAAATCTTTTATAATTATGATTATAGGACAATAAGTTAGTCCTAATAGGCCTGAAATTACTGAGATTAGTCAGGTCTAAGCCTGGCTTTTTGAGTAAAGGCTCCACAATGGCATGTTTAAATGCATTGGGATAAAAACCCTGTGGATAGGGAGAGGTTTACATTTTGGTTACCCACGGGCCAATTACATCAAACACTTTAACTAAGAGCCTACACAGAAGGACGTCGGACGAGCAAGAGGAGAGTTTCATCATGCTCACCAGTGCGGAGATATCAGCCAGAGTAACAGGTTTAAAGAAGGCCCACAAGGTGGAGACGGGCTCAGTGACAGCAGGAGTTCCACACAAAAGGGGGAGGGATTTTCTCTTTGATCAACTTAATTTTGTCAGTGAAAAATCTCAACAATGCATTGCTGTCAGCTTCACAGAAGACAGACGTGATTTGAGGAGCAGGACACACAAGAGAATTTATTGTGTCAAACAACACTTTGGGGTTTTCCTTATTTGTTGTTACCAGTTTCCGAATGTAATCAGATCTGGCAGTTTCTACCATCTCATTGAATTAGGTCATGAGATCCCTGAGGTGAAAACTGTGTTTAACTTTTTTAAACATAAAATTAGACACTCGAGAGGCAGTTGGATATACATGATTGTTACCAATTTATATAATTTTCATTCATTCATAAGTTCATAACTCAACTCTTGAATTAAAGATTGAAATACATGTTTTAAAATAAAACTCTAACACTAGGTATTCAATTAAAGTGGATCAATTAAACTTAAACAAGTTAAATAAGTTATATTTAAGAGACTTCATGTTTGAGTCTGTAAAGACCAAAAGTGTAAAAAAAAAGAAAGAAGTAGTGACTCACAGGAAGTTGACGCACCCCGTACCAGGGGGCGGAGCTATCCAGACGAAGCTGAAGCTGGTGTAGGGTTGGTGGCTGACGTGCGACGCCACCACGCTGCAAACGAACTGCGTTCCCGTGAACTGCCGCTCCGGCATCACGCCTGTGAGACAGAGAGACAGGAAGTCATGGGTTTGTCGTCACACTTTCAAGGTCGTTGCGTCGATTCCAGTCGCATCAATTTTTCCCGGCGCCTCGAATGTTGTCGATCATCGCTCACTATGAAAACTCTCCACGAGATAATGACCCGGCCATTAATGAGGCGACGTGTCCGGCGATGATTGTGACGACACGGAGGCTGGAGCGAGGTCGGACTCATCCATCAGACGCTCGCGAGTGTTTGCTACTCGTGGTCGACTCGTGGTCGCGGCAGAGCGAAGACGACGCACCTCAAGAACACAATCAGACGAAGCCGGTTGTGATGACTGAGACGAGTGATGCATGAAGTTGTGTAACCAACGCGGATGATAATCACACTCACAAGAAAACATTAATAACGGTGACACTTTAATTTCCCTCTAATCAATGTGTGGATCATTATGCAAATGTTATGTGTGCGACTGTCTCTGTGGGTGTGTGTGTGTGTGTGAGCAAGTGTTGATTTGTGTCCTTGCACAAATTACATCTAGATTAACTGGCCAAAGTAATGAAAAATGCTCATTAAAGTTTTTTTTCTAAATTTTATTAAAGCAACAATTCATAAGATTTTGACCTTTTTTTATATTTTCTGTAAATCTATGTAATTATGAGTCAAATCTTAACAAACAACATCTTTTTAATTTTATTGTGGTTATATTATTTTATCGCACTGGTTTAATGCTCAAGCTTTTTACTTTTTGTTTTTATTGTATAATGTTATTTATGAAGTCTAATGCAATTTTATTATTTTCCTTTTTTAACCTGTTAACTGTAATCTTAAATTCAATGCATTATTTTAGTTTTCATCTTCATTTTAATTATTGAGTTGTTTTGAACAGTTCAACTGCATTTGGCAATGTTGCATCTGGAATTTTACAGCACTGACAAATATGGTCCCATGTTGTCAGGAATTTGACGATACAGATTACAATAAAGTGTCTACCGTACAATATGTTGTGATACTGTAGTTTCAAGGGTATATGTGTAGTATTGTCAAGTACTTGACTCTGGTGTTACAGTATTTACAGACCACATGACTCTTGACGAAGTCATAACTGCTTTCATTTTATTTTCAAACCAAAATATGTCCAAACATCAGGTGTAAAAGGTGCTGGACTCACTGTATCCTCTCGTCCTCAGTCGCAGACGGGACCTCGCATTGGATTGCTTTCTTCCCTTAGGACGTAATGACTGCTGCCATCTAGAGGCCGCGAATATTTCGATATTAGTTCTAAATAAATAAATAAAAATAATTTAAAATAAACTTTTTTGAACTGTGAGTAAGTAAGTAAGTCATTTGTATTTATATAGCACTTTCTCAGACCAAAGCGCTTAAACAATCAAAACAATTCTCATTAAAATATATACTTTAAAGGTCAAGATAATACTGAGAAAAACACAGGAGTTCCAGAAAATCAAGGAAAAGCCTGCACGAATAAAAAATGTCTTAAGTAAACTCGTAACTGTAATATTTCCGTTATTTTCTCGGATATATTATTTATTATCAGATATTTTATCATCCGTCTCAGCTCCTTAAAAAAGGTTAACCCTGCACAGGTTGATGTCTAGCGCTAGAGTTTCAGCAAATCATCGTAAAAACCTGAACGTTCAAAGACAGTTGACACCCGACTATTGAAGAACTATGAGTTCCAGAGAGAAGAAGGGGCCACGGGGGTTCACAGGTGGAAACGGGGTGAAGGATGGTGTGGTGGAGCAGAAGAAAGAGAGCCGTGCAGGAGATGAAAAGAAAGGCTGATGCACTTCAGGACACAGCAGCAACAAGACTGGGAGCCACTCACAGAATTTTTTATTCCCTCTTGTAAAATACACTCATGCGTAAAAAAGGCAAATAACGAAACCAGCCTCTTTCATGTCTGGCCGTTGAGAGAGAGAAACAGAATGAAAAAAAATCATAAAATCCAAATCCCAAATGTTCCACTCAAGCAACCGGCAATTGAGGAGCTGGAGACAGAAATTGGAGCTTTGACATTGCTGGACTTGACCGAAGGCAGTAACGAGTGAAACCGTAGATGAATGTTTCATCATCGAAATCTTCTAATATTACCTGACTAGTCCTGTAGATGCAGCTCAGTGACCAGAACATTCAAGTTACACCTTGTTTATTTAATTTAACACTGTTTTTTAAAAGTTTAACTATGTCAACAAGACAAATCTATTATGCTCTTAATGATCTATTTGTACAACATCTACTACTGTGGATCACCAGGAGTACATTCGAATTGAATGTGGAGATTAAAAAAAGAAGAAAAAGGAAACACAAAGGAAAAGTGGAAATGTGTCTTTATATTATATTTCTATGTGTGCTGAACAAACCTTACAAAATATATCAAAAAGAAGACTCATTTTTAGATGAAATTGTTTGATTTCAGTTGAAAAATTGTTTGATTACAGTAGAAAAATGTTTGATTATAATTGAAAAATGTTTTATTATAATTGAAAATTGTTTGATTATAGTTTAAAATTGTTTGAATATAATTGAAAAATGTTTGATTATAATTGAAAATTGTTTGATTATAGTTTAAAATTGTTTGAATATAGTTGAAAAATGTTTACTTATAGTTGAAAATTGTTGGAATATAGTTGAAAAGTGTTTACTTATAGTTGAAAATTGTTTGATTATAGTTGAAAATTGTTTGATTATAGTTGAAAATTGTTTGATAATAGTTAAAAATTGTTGGAATATAGTTGAAAATTGTTTACTTATAGTTGAAAATTGTTTGATTTCTGTTTAAAATTGTTTGATTTCTGTTTAAAATTGTTTGATTTCAGTAAAAAATTGTTTGATTATAGTTGAAAATTGTTTGATTATAGTTGAAAATTGTTTGATTATAGTTGAAAATTGATTGATTATAGTTGAAAATTGTTTGATTATAGTTGAAAACTATTTGATTATAGTTGAAAATTGTTTGATTTACTCCGCCCACTGAAAATGCAAACTTTTTTTTCGGAGATGAAATCTTGTTGAGGATAACCACACCCACTCTGCTATGATTGGTCAAGCATGGAGGTTTGTCACCACATGTCCAATCCCTGAAGTCTCCACCTCCAAAGGACTCGTTGTACAAACAAAGCGAAAGTGTGTACAGCTGGTTGGAGCAGGAGTGAAGCCCAAACTTCAGGACTGAGTCAGGAGGAGAGTTTCACATTAGTTGACGTTAACAAGGTCGACGTATCATAAATTGGTAACGATTAAAAACCTCTCCGATCTTGATACCTCTAGCTTTGAAACAAAAACAACTAAAACTCTCCATACTCTGCCACAATTGAGAAATGTGTTGATTTAATTTCCGGCCGCGAGTCAGCTGGACCACACTCAGCAGTGTCTTCACTGCATTGGTCTATTTTTAGGAGGTGCCAGCTCTCCTGCGAGCGCAGATAAGACTTTAAGGAATTTTCCGTTCATCTTGCCAAAGTCAAGAGACAAAGAAAATCTCTCTGAGTACTTGGCTACGATCAGGCAGGATTCACTTGTTATTGTCTCCAGGCTCCAGTCAGAAGGTTCAGATCTCATATATGCAACAAAGTGTATCGGGTACTTCATACTGTCATTATTGTTATAGGTCAGTACTATGGTGTCGCTACAGTTCAATTTGAGCTCGAAGGAATGATGACTCGGCTTCTCTCGGAGGAACT
The DNA here is from genome assembly GCF_982586985.1 of Callionymus lyra. NCBI lineage: Eukaryota > Metazoa > Chordata > Actinopteri > Syngnathiformes > Callionymidae > Callionymus > Callionymus lyra. The sequence goes on along the minus strand of NC_141825.1, from coordinate 6,985,168 downwards.
CTGGTTTGTTCCCACAATCCTAAAACATTCTATGTGTGACTAGGTTTGCAACTTGTTGTCCCCCCCAAGAACTGACCCCAAGTAGCTGAGATAGGCTCTGGTGACCCCTGACTACACATTAGAAGTTTACATTCATACAAAAAGTAATAAAAATAAATAGAAAAGTACAAATAGAAACTAAAACACTCAAAGTAATTGCTTAAATTCTGAATGGTTGTTCATTTGTACACAAGGTTGTCCCTCAACTTTATGCCCTAAGAAACTGGGACTGGCCCCCAGAGCCTCCTATCATTATTGTAAATAAATCAATAGTAGAAAATACATAAGATTTAGATTTAAAAGAGAAAACAAACAACACAAAGTTGTTTATGTAGGAAATATATATATATTAATAAAATACATACAAATAAAAAAAATACAAAAAATAAACTTGATACACAGTGTGGATGAATCTGGAAATTAAAGATATAATTTGTCAGTTTAAATTCTCTTATCTAGGAGTTTGACCTCGTCCTGGTGTTTAACTCGTTGTCCTTCATATAAATAAATAACACTACAAGATGCAAAGACAGAGGAGCGTCCATTAAAAAAACGCATCATTCAAATTCAAGTTAAAACGAAGCGGTCGTCGACATCTGAACACGGTAGCACTTGTGTCTTGTGTCTGGCTCCTGACAGCAGAGCAGCGAACGAGTCAAATAAATGGAGTGAGAATGGTGTGTGATAGGAGCAGATGGGCACTTGGTGGCTCAGCCTGGCACCGACTTCACACTGTTGGGAGCAGCAGGAGCCAGTCTCCCTGGCATCCAGCGCCATTGTGATGCTTCCCAGAGCGTCAGAGGGAGGTTCATGTGCACATTTAACGACGTCGCTCAAAATCAATCTTCGCCGTTTGACATCTGGGCGGCAACGACGACGCGGTTGTGTATAGTTGTGTGTAGTTGCCGTGGACGTCGACGACAACGTGAATTTAAAGCATATAAACGTGGATGTGTCTTGATCCGATTTAAACACTAGTGCAGCATCAGTGACTGTTGTTGATTAGCGAACCGTTGTCGCCGTCGACGACGACTCTTGGAGTTCCATCGTCATTCATCTATAACATTTGGACCAGGATGTGTCAATCTATTTGTCAAATAGACGTCTCAAAAAGTAGACGTCAGTGTTTACGATGATAAAAGGGACGGAGATGGTGGACGTCAACAATAGGAGTAACTGAGTTGAGTCTGAAGAGAACAAACACATGGATGATTAAGTAAATCCAGCTTCAAAGAATGAAAAGAAAATATTCAAAATCAAACTTCCTGTTTTATAAATATACGTTTTGTTCGCCGCTAGCTCATCGTTTACGCTGATACAAGGTTGTTAGCAAAACCACACTAGCAAGCAACGTCCTTTGTATCTGCAACTAACCTGTGTTCAGTCACGATGCCAGTGGTGGGTTTTGTATCACTTTAACTGTTGCAGTCCAGAATGGAACTTGAGATATGGGTGGAGGCTACAGTTAAGTTTTAGAGGCCAGATGTGGCCCACAGACTTTGACTTTGAAACCTCACACATTGCAGTACTTAGTTCCCTTAAGAAGATGATGACCATAAACAATGGTATTTTTAATCCTCAACAAAATATGTAGTAGGTCTATCTGAGTGGGGAATCTAACCCGCGATGGATCAATAGATGGATGGATGGATAAATAGAAAGAACCTGATGGACATTCATTCATTCAGAAACAATAAAGTTCTACCTAATCTTCATTCATTGTCTACCGCTTTTTCCCTTACCAGACCGGGGAGTCTATCCCAGTATCATAGGGCGAGAGGCGGGGGACACCCTGGACAGGACAGCAGTTTGTCCCAGGGCACACACAGACAGACAACCATTCACACACACACTCATACCTATAGACAATTTTTCCCAAAGTTCTCAATCAATCTCTGTTTGTTTTTGGACGGTAGGAGGAAACCGGAGTGCCCGGAGTAAACCCACACAACACGGGGAGAACATACAAACTCCACACAGAAAGGTTGGCTCGGCCTGGAATTGAACCAGCAACATTCTTGCTGTGAGGCGCCCTAATAATGGACATATTTTATAAAAAATGTAATTTATTTTACAACTTCCTTGAAAGAAGTGTCAACTGAACTTTGGTCTGAGCAAAAGTTGAAGAGTCGAATGAGATTGTGAAACTCTGTTTTTATGTGTTTTGTGACGTATTTGTGATATCTTTTTGTGGTGTTATCTATGTTGTAGTGTTTTTGTTTTTCCTTTCTTACTTCATTTGTTTTTTGTTTTTCTATACCTTGAAAATCAATAAAGAAATGTTTAAAAAAAGATTGATGTTGAAGTAGGAGTTTGATGAAGGACAACAAACAGAGACAAGTTAGAGCCTCCAAGAATGAAAAGACAGAATCAAAACCAGACTTCCTGTTTGGACATTTTGTTTGGACTCTGATGTTGACTGATGAAAAGAACTTTGTGTATAAATACTAAAGTATAATATAAATACTTGATACCACCATGTTGATCTGTAAGAAGGAAAACAACAGCTATTTGTGAAAAGAAAGTCACTGTTTGACACTATTGTCGTGACACACCTGTTGACCTGTGAGTGTTTGTCAAAAACTATAACTATAATTCTGCCGTCAACACATTCCAGGACACAAGTGACACATCAGAGGCCAAAGTGACAGCTTAAGTAGTTGGAGTGATCCCATGATTTCGTTGTATCGCCATCTTCAGGAGGCGTCATTATCGCAGCAGCAGATCCGGAGCAAAACGACTTGACACTGGACGGAGCGACATCCATCTCTCATCTGCCAATCACGCTGTCATGGAAACGGCTCGGCGGCATTGTGGTGGTGAAGAGGGTCTGGCAGGGTGAAGATCCACGGAGGATGAGATGATGAAAATAGAAAAAAAGCTACACAAAGTCAAGTGTAAATATGTCTTATATATATATATATATATATATATATATATATGTGGGGTGAACAAATTTCAAATGATATATATGAAATATATGAAAAATAAGACTAATTTTTAAACTTAATAGTTTGATTAAAGTTGAATATTGTTTGATTATATTGAAACATTGTTTTATTACATTTTAATTGTTTTGGTTATAGTTGAAAATAGTTTAACTATAGTTGAAAATTGTTTGATTATAGTTGAAAATAGTTTGATTATAGTTGAAATTTGTTTGATTGTAGTTGAAAATGTTTTGATTATAGTTGAATTATAGTTAAAATGGTTTCATTATAGTTGAAAATAGTTAAATTATAGTTGAAAATAGTTTGTTTATATTTTAAAATAGTTAAAAATTGTTTGATTACGGTTGAAAATCGAAAAGACCAAAGTGCAAGGGATGACAAAGTGAAACCATAAAGAACATAGATCAAAGGAAATAGAGAAAAGAAAAGGATTCAAAGATGAACATAAGAAAAGACACCACTCATTTTCTTAATTGTCTTAAATACTTATAGTTGAATATCTATGTATTGATCTCTTGTGAACATTCATTGAGGAAACAACAGGGATTGAAGTTCATGTCATCTTGAGAACGTTTCTTTTTCATGAGATGATTTTTCTAAACATGTCTCGAGACTGACAAGTTCAGCTCATATGAATACATTAGCAAACAAATGCTCTTTCATTTAGCTTTTCCATTATGACTCCCAGCATCTCTCATCCATCATCTGTGAACTCCTGCAGGCACACACACACAAACACACACACACACACACACACACACACACACACAAAGAGCTGCCATGACGACTCCAACCAGCTGAAACATGCAAATATTTAGCATATATTTTAATATAATTGCACTTATCTGTGATCGTTCGTACGCCCGTAAAATGATGAATGTGTAAGCAAACGTAAATAAAGCACAGTTTTGCTCCTTAAATAAGCAGAATTGCTCCACATTTCAGTCCCTGCAATAAAGATGGATTATGTGTGTGTTCACGAGTGGAATGATTCAAAATACTAATAGTTATTTTTCAAATGAACATAATACTTACATTAAATCATTGCTAAGTTATGCTAACTCTGGTTTCCCACAGTCAAAAAAGGTTTATTAACTGAAAAACTGTCTGTAAGTGTGAGTGTGTACATGAATGTTTGTGTGGTCTATTCAAGGCGTCCCCCGCCTCTCGCCCCAAGTAGCTGGGATTAGCTTCACGAAGGGAATCAGTGGAACAAAATGATTAATGAATGAAAGAAAATCACAGAATGTTTTATTTATTATTATTATAAATGTAAAAAAAAAATAATTTCAGTGTTTAAATGTGAGCAACAAATGAAATAAAAAATGTAAATAGTCAGTGACAGATTAAGAGTATTTTACAACATTCACTAATCATGGTATGACAGTTGATCTGTCAGAGATTTCTTTTTTTTTTATTATAATTGTTTTTTATTGTAATTGATTTTCATTATGCATCGTTCATTATTTTTTGGTTCTTTTTTACTTTTACTATGTAATAATTATAGTAAAATATACAATAATATTGTTCGTTTTTTTATGTGATATTTGACTCCTTAGTGTCAATAATATAATATTTATAAAAAATATATATAAATATTAACAATACATAATGACACATGTTTAGATTATTATTAAATGAAATCTATTTTATTTTTGATTATTTATTTAATTTCTTATTATGTGTTGTTGTTTGCTTTCTTTTTGTCTTTTTTTTTTATGATTGCGATGATGGTCAAATATGGATATTTGAAAAACCAAAATATCATGAGATAAACATGATTTTTTAAACTAGATTACACATAAATAACAGTTTTGCATACAAGTACACAAAAACATTTGAAAGTTAACGATTCTTAAATACGACATTGTTGTCCTTTTTTAAAACAGTTTTAACATCATTCTATTTGAAATGTAAAATATTGGATGAGTCTTGTGACATTAAATGCAGACTCAAGATTACTCGACTCAACAGGCAGAAATCCTTCAGAACCTCCTGATGAATCGCGGCTCGTGGAAAACCATCCAAGAGCCTCAGGAGCAGCTCATCGTGGCAAAGTCACCGGAGAACTCGACATTCTCCGCTCCGTCCATCAGATGGAAGCCATGAGCGCCGGCTGTCCGTGTGTCATCGCGGTTTGACACACTTACCACGTCTTCACTCGTCTAATTTGACGTTTGATTCAACGCGACTTCTCCGCTAACAGTTTGAGCTCCAGATTAATTAATACGACTCGACTTGTGCTAATTTCTTGCCTCCCACGTCCCCCTGATCGCCCCGGCGTCGTGGCGACTATAAAAAAAAACAACTCCCGGGCTGTGTCCTGACACACATGTGTGGAGTGAGAGATGAGGGTCCGGCGGCGACAGGTGAGCAGCCGCTGGTGAGGCTCGATGCAAGAAGACCTCGACGCGTTCATGTGGATATGTTGGTTGATCCAGGGAGATGCTGAGGGATGCTGGGAGGCAACCAAACAATAATGACTTTGGCCGACTTTCAAAGGGAGAAAAACTATTCATGCAGACAGAAGATGGCTTGAGTTTATCGTCCACCAGTCACTGTAGCAGAGTGGAAACACTTTGCAGATAAATGTGGACAAAACTGAAACTCTGGTTATTGCGACTGATGATGAATGTTCCAGGGCTGAGTCAGTACTTGGGTGACTTATAATCCATGTGTTTGTGTCTTCTAGTTGTATTGTAACAGTTTATTTTAGTGTCTAAACAAGAAGGATCTGTTTCGCCTGCAGTTCATACAAAACTCTGCAGCCAGAATTCTGAGTTGCTCTAGTAGAAGAACTCACATTTCTCTGATCCTTAAAACTCTTCACTGGCTGCCAGTTTCTTTCAGGATCCATTTTAAAATTCTGGTTCTTACTTTCAGATCTATTCATGGTCAGACCTTCCATCAGTGATCTGATCCAGACTTACACCCCAATACACAAGTACAATTATTTTACTTTAGAAGAAAAATAAAAGTATTTTAAGGGCCACATTAAATACGGAGTCTGTCATCAATCAAATCAAAAAGAACGATTAAGTTAAAAAACCTTCAGTATGATGGTGAAATGACTTAAATATTTATGAAAACTAATCCTGAGTGAAACTTCTTTGGATATAAAATTACTATATATTAATTATATACATTATTTGAAATATAAATCATACAATTATTAAGGGGAAAAAAGGGTAACTCTATATCATAATTTAATTAACTGGAAATTTAAAAACTGGCCAACAAAGAATCAGTGGTGCCTCACATTTTTTGTACTACGGGCGGGTATTATGTCGGTTTTATATTCACTGACCTTAAGATAAAAATAGTAAAAAATTAATAGTACAGAGTTCTTTTTTTTGTTATTATTTTCACTAACTTTTTCAAATGAGCGTCTCGATGCCACAAGCTAATGTGACTTCAGAGAAAATACCATCTTTTTGTAAAAAAACACTTTTCAGGCCGTGATAATCCATCATAGACATTTGTGTTCTTTCTGTGCGGCGGGTTCTCGATTGTATTTTTTAAACCTGGTTATGATATATAAAGTACTAACCAACAGTTAGCTCTAAATAACAAAAGTAACATATTTACTAGTGACATGCATTATAACAAAAGTTCAATGCCAAAGGAAATTAAGAGCGCATGAATACACTTCAATAAACATTTTTGCTGCATCATTTATTTTAGGGAACAACAGATGTTTCTCTGCGTTAATTTCAGGGGATCGTCTTTCTTGTTACCTTCATGTTCACTGGCTTTGAACTAAATACGTATTTACGTTTGTATTTATAAACTTAACTTGCAGTTGGAGGACCAAAATAGGCATCTGGTCTGAGTCAAAGCTTTTCTTTCTTTATCTCCATATCTCCCTTCATTCTCTCTGGCACCAAAAAGGTTACATTGAAATTGGGAAAAACACCAAGAACCACAACAAGTGTGACTCGTAGCCTACACCCACTGCTCTCTACTATGATAAAAGAAACACCTCTCGTCAATGAACCATAATTCTATCGACTTTTAATTGATCCCAGAACAAAAAAAGTCACTGAGAAGACGCTTATTACGGCCGATATCTGTGGAACCAAAAAGATGATGATCTGAAAGTATTTGTATTTTTAAGCTTAAAACCAAGTATTTAGCGTTGTTTTAACTTAAACTCAGTCTATTGTCTTTTTAAGATGTTCTAGAAGGAGCCGTCTCGCCTGCAGTTCATACAAAATTCTGAGCCGCTCTAGTAGAAGAACTCACATTTCCCAGATCCTTAAAACTCTTCACTGGCTGCCTCTTTATTTCAGAATCAATTTTTAAATTCTGGTTCTTACTTTCAGATCTATTCATGGTCAGACCTTACATCAGTGATCTGATCCAGACTAACTAGACCTGCCCTAGTCCAGAATAGGGAGGTCCCATGATACCGCTTTCCAAACATGTGACCAAGAGGTTTGATGCAAGGCCGAGGTTTTTAAAATAACTGCTGTTTTTTTTTGTTTGTTCCATAACGTGTTCTTTCATCATCTCTGAGAGTCCCAACATAAATAAAGATCTGGTCACTCATCAGTATCAAGACTATAAAGCGGTTCCTTGTTGTATTTTAAAACACAAGATCTTTATAAGTCACCAACATAAATAAAGATGTGGTCACTCATCAGTATCAAGACTATAAAGCGGTTCCTTGTTGTATTTTAAAACACAAGATCTTTATAAGTCACCAAATCAACACGAGCATAACCTCCATTGATTTTGAGACAACCATCTAGCGGGCAAAATGAAACAAGCTGGTTCTAAGATGTGTGGTACCAAAGCATATATAGACATGCACTCAGGTGTAGTCTTCGCCTTACAAACATACAAAGGCACGTCAGAGCTTTGGGGAGTTCAGGACGGGGACTTTGCACACTAAGTGAACCGGTATTTTCCCAGCAGCGCTTCTTACGTGGCTCTACAAACACACCTGAGAGGCAAAGATGTAGTGCGTTGGGATGCATGACACACAAACGCAGGGGTGCGTATACATCGAATCAATAATACATGGATCTATTCTGTTTGAGTTCTTTGAAGGTAAGCCCGCTCTTTCCCCCACTCACAGCCGGGCTAAGCAGCACACGGGTGGAATACATAACTTAGTGTTGCGTCATCACACACCAGCGTTAGGACACTAGGAGCACCCGAATGTTTAGCCACCTGTTAGCAGCCTCTTCTGGCTTCGTGAGATTCGTGGGGGAGGACACGCCAGGCGGGCGGGGAGGACAGAAGAGGGACCTCGGTCTGGGCTCGAAGGGGTGGGAAGGTCCAGTGCCAGCAGAGCAGAGAAAAAATGTACAGCGACGCCGAAGCCCGAGTAACGTGGCGGTGCTGCCGCAGAGAACACAAATCACCCGCCATAAATAACCCCTCCCTTGACAACTCATTTCATCTTTAGCAATAATGAATCCATCATCAGGAGGTGTACGCCCTTTGGGTGTCTCTGCCCTTAACAGGGAAGGAGTAATGGCTTTGGTCACCGTTAATCATGGTTATTGACATCCCCGGCTCCGCCGCCGCCCCGGCACCGATAGTTTCGGGTCCCTCGCCATCACTCACTCCGGGGCCGTGTTTCGAGCATTGGCGAATGTAGGGGGGCCTACGATCAACACGTGTGCTTACTTGTCGGGGGGGATCGTGATTAGGGTTTGGTTGTATAATTGTGGCGAGAATACGAGCGAGTGAAAGCGTGTGTCTGACGATTTGTAAGCGGCGCAGTCGAGGAGCTGTCAGCGAAGAGCCGGCGAGCTGATCACAGGGAAGCTGTGTGTTTGAAGTCTCCCAGGGACTGACAGCTCCTCTCCCCACGGGAACTCCTTCCCCTCGTCTTTTCACTTCTCCGCGCATCATCCCCTTTTTCTATATCATTTCTCTTTATCCACTTTCTTGCTCTACACACCATGTCTTAGTTGACAGACGGGGGGTAGGAGGGGAGTCATAGACGGGGATGTGTAGGATTCTCACTGCTGCTCTCCCGGGAATGTGTTGGAGAGGGTTCTGTTCAACAGGAGTCGCACCTGTGAACGGCAAACTTCCTTATCTCGTTGTCGAACACTCGGGGTGACATGTATCCTGCTCGGTGGCGAAAGGGCAAGTCTAGCGTACCCTTGACTGGGATCTAGATGCGTACAGTCCAGTAGGTAAAATCTTCATTCAACAGAGTAGAGTCTTATTGCGGCTTTTAAAGAATTAATTACGTTTGGATGCAACATTGAGAACTGTTGCCTTTACAGTCAATGAAGTTAGCAATGAAAGAGATAATAGTTCCTTTTTTCGCGGTTAACTCCACGACATGTTAACTCTGTGGCATTCGTAACTCAGCAATCCATCTATCCATCAAACTGTCTATCCATCCATCTATCTTTCTATCCATCAATCTTTCTATCCATCCATCTATCCATCTATCTTTCTATCCATCCATCTATCTTTCTATCCATCCATCTATCCATCCATCCATCCATCTATCCATCCATCCGTCTGTCTATCTATCAATCTTTCTATCCATCCATCAATCTTTCTATCCATCAATCTATCCATCTATCTTTCTATCCATCCATCTATCCATCCATCCATCCATCCATCTATCCATCTATCCATCTATCCATCCATCCATCTGTCTATCTATCAATCTTTCTATCCATCCATCAATCTTTCTATCCATCAATTTTTCTATCCATCCATCCATCCATCTATGTATTTATCCATCTATCTATCCATCCATCCATCCATCCATCCATCCATCCATCCATGTATTTATCCATCTATCCCTCCGTCTATCCATCCATCCATCGATCCATATTTTTATCCATCTATCCATCCGTCTATCCATCCATCCATCTTTCTATCCATCTATCAATCTGTCTATCCATCTATCAATCTGTCTATCCATCTATCTATCCATCTATCTATGTATAAAATCAGAGAGGCTCAGGAGAGGACTTTGTCCAAAAGTGTACATTGGAACAGTAGGCTCTGAAACCAACCATGCCAATAGTGTGTTTGAAGCTTAAAGTAGAGAGATATTTGAGAGGGATGATCGATTCCTTTATGGCACAGTTTCTGACATAAAATGTAGAAGCCAGATCGATAACAGCATTGGTTTTGGTGCTCCTTTTATGTGTTGCTTTCATTTCCCTTAATGAACATTTTAAATGTCGCTTCTTCTTCAAAGAAAAACTTGAATAAACAATGGCCACATGTCTATGGATACACAATGGCTTCCTTAGCGACGATCAACGTGTGGTCCAACCCTTTGAATCTACATGGTTCTATTGAGGAATGTGTGTGTTTGTGTGTCTGTGCGGCATAATTACATATTTAGCTTCCCCTTCCCCCGCTAGTCAAAGGGCACCGTGATTTCATCTCGTACCGAAACCGTGCCTGAGCCGGAGCCCATCCGTCATGGGGGGCCAAGTGTCGGCTGGACGTCCCCGTCACGAAGCTGTCCGTTTTGTCAGAAAGCCAAATCCATCATATCGGGAGGAGAGAGCGAGATCTTAGCTAGCGGAAGCCGATCGCCCCGCTAACGCGTACGAATATGCAAATTAACAGCAAAATAAACATCGCCCGGCAAACGAGCCATCCATCAACGACCAGTCTTAAGAGCTTAGTGTTGGCAGAGCGACGCGAATCACCACGACCCGTCCCCTCGTCTTCCTCCCCTACACTCCACAATAAGTGTGTCATCTGCAAATATATGTAATTTAAAGTTCGCAGTTGTTTAATGCAAATATTTGTGGTCACTTTTAAAACAACAGAAAAAAAAAACGAGGCATTAAAATCCTGAAAGGCTGGAATGTGAAAAAGGAATTTCCAATGGAACAAAGTCAAAGAGGAAACACAAGACACAGTTGGGAATCTGCAGCGGTGGCACAATTCCAGACTCACGTTGCTTTACTGGCGATGTGTACAGACATCCTTCTGTGTGTGTTTTAAAACACGCCGTCGCACAAATACTTCACTTACATTGTGGTTCAAGTCCCACTTAAACTGTCAAACTAGAAAATGAACCAAGACGGTGATATTTGACAATTACGGTTTATACACAAGTGCCTCGCCCAGAAGTGTTTATCGAGTTTTTCTTTAGAACTTTGTTGGTTTTTTTTTCTGATCCGTAAAAGACAAGGCTGTCGCTGAATGTTTCAAATCAGTTCGTCAGATCCTGCACGTGATTTGGCGGCCGTCGCAAGAATGTGTGGTTAGCCGCACGGGCACATTTGAGGGTCCTCCTGCCTCCCGGGGCCCGAGGGAAGGAGCCGTTGGCAAACGGAGCTGCCGCCCGGAAGCCAAGGCTACGGCATTCCCCAGTCTACCCCGGCGGCAGCCACTCCAATTACCTCAACTGCTAATTCCACAATGAGTGGGTGTCGAGTTCTAATGACGCAGTCAAAATTCAGCCACTCCACCTCTCGCTTTTATTGCAAATGTGCCTTTTTTAATATTTTTTTTGACTCCACCTAGTTGTGCCAGTTAATTTTTAAGCCCATCAATGGGGGAGAAAACAGACAGGAAGGACGGAAATAGACTTGTGGATGGGTTTACTACACTTGTATCTGTGGTCAGGCACTTGTTCGACAAGTGGCTGATGGGAATTCTCTCCACAAAGGACACTTCATAGTCCCCGTGTCTGCTTGGGGCGTCAAGTCTTGCCACAAAAACCACTCGACATCCCATGAAACTGTATAACCGCGACTCTGAGAGCGTCTTTGACTATCGTTCTTCACTTTTTTTTCAAACTTGTTTGTATACATGAATGAATCTTTGTTAGGGATTAGTAAGAGAAGACTCTAAACACTCTAAACATCTTTAGCAGGAAACTCAAACTAAATCACACAAGACGCCAAAATATTTTATCAAAAGATTCATAAGAAAAAGTGTACTTTTACCAACAGATTTTTATATTATATTATGACTTTTTATTATTCATAAAAAGTCATAAAGTCATAATTCCTCTTATTTATCCTGTTGTTATTTTTGCCAAATACTCACAATAACAGTGAAACTGATGTTTTAAGGATTTCATAGAAGTAAACTTGTTTAATAAAAACATAATTTGTGTTGCTTATCTTATCTTAAACACAGTGACATTGTATACTGCACGTCAACAGGGGTGTAAGTAAAGAATCGGTATATAGATCTTTATTATTTTCACGTTACCGTGTCGATATTCAACAGCACTTTATATTTTTTATAGTATTTCAATAAAGTATGTCGTAAAAAATAGAGGGTTTTTTGACTAAAATTAAAATGCAAATATTTGAAAAAGAAAAAGTCTTTTAATTAAACTTCCGGTTGGTAAACAGTCAATTTGCTTCGACAGCAAAAGACGAACAAATCTCGCCAGATCCTGGTGGTGACTGAGGACGAGAGGATACAGTCGACTCAATCAGATTTAAAGGTGATATTCAGTCATATTCTGTCTTTCAATTCAATCACAAGATATAACCAAAGTTCAGTGTCCCCTAAAATAGTTCCTAATATTAAGTCTATCCAAATACATGGAATCAGGAGAATAGTGTATCGCTAGCGCCCTCCAGGTCACCATATCAACATGACATTCATCTCCACGTAAAAATAACTAAAACTTGACTTTGACACGTTATCTAAACGTTCCAAACGTCGAAGCCACACTGACACAGAAGCCTCTAATTGAAATCTGAAGGACTCCCTCAGGCTCCTCCGTCAATTGACAAGTGACGGTAATGAGGCTTAATATGTTTGCCGTTGCCCTCGGGTTCGACCGAGATCCACCCGGCGCACATCTGTCAAACACACGATCGCCTGCTGCTTCCTCACCTGATCACAGCTGGTGACGCGTGTTTGAGTCGCTGTCAGAACATACGGGAATACGTGCGAGTCTGTTAGCGTTCCTGGGGTGAGCCTGATGATTTTATTATCAACAAGTGACTCGTCAAGAGATGATAATATAGACGGTAGCGTCAAAACTCTGGTCATTTTAGATGAGTCTATTAGTGTTGCATCCGGTTTATGTGGTGGATAAATAAGTAGATAAACAGAGATTCTGGCTGTCAAAACATTGTGTTGAATGAAAGGATTGTGTTTGATTAAAGAGAAGAAACAAAGATCATTAAGATATATTTAACTCCCAATAATGATGGATTAATTTTCAAATTATACTTCCCGTTACAGACAGTTTGAAAAAGACATTTGAAATAAAGATTTTTTTTTTTTACACTTATGGTCGTAGAAAGACAGTGGAAGTCAGGAAATATTTTATTTTCTTGGAATAGCGGTTTCCTACATCTGTTTTTGTTATGCGACACAAATTGATAACACATTGTGACAGCAGAGACACACACTGACAACAACATTGTATATTTTCAAAACATTTTTCTTAACTTAAAATGAGCTTGTAGATAAGTTTTTATTGATGAAATTAATTGTTAGCATCATGTAAAAATGTAATTTCCTGTCACTTATCGCTGGCATTTTTTCTTAATATTGAGAATATACAATTAAAAAAGTAAAAGTGTTGCAACACATTTGCAACTTGTGCATAGACATCTCGGCAGGAAACAGTCAACAATGAGCTGCTCTGTGAGAGGAAAAGTCAGAGTGTGAACAACAATGGAGTTAATCAGGCTTCGGCCTCTTGCTGTGAACTTGTTTAATCTTTGTTCTCTATAGTTCTCTGTGGTGTACGTCTGCAAGCACATCATTCAAACACTAACACTTTCCATGAGAGAACATTATGTGAATGTTAGTTGTTTTTGGGTGAAAAATGCCTTGACAGTGAATGACACTGAAATTTAAAAAATAAAAGAAAAATGAATTTTCACTTAATAAAATTAAGTAAATGTAATGCATAAAACAAATTAATAACCTATAATAATGTTTCAATATATAAAGATAAGTTAATGTGTTGTTAGTATATTTAAGGTAGGAAGAAAAAAATAAAATAAAAGGAAAATTAATTGGCTAAAAGTAGACAATTAAAAAAATATTGTGTATTTAAATTTGTTATTAATCTTGTTCATGTCCAGATTAGACAAGTCATTCCCTCTAAATAACTATTCAATGATTTTCTATATACATTTTATAAATATATATATATATAAATATATATATATATAAGTTTCCAATGTTTATGTTGTCATCATTATCAGCAGCATCACCGACATAAATGGTATTGTCAGGTAGATTGACAATGGTACTTATTTAAGGGTAAATATTTGAATATATATAATATATGGAAAATGTTATTAAAATGTACCGTACCATAGCATACTTTCAATTTTGAAAAGTTGTATCATTTGTGATTACATGTTGAATTACTATTAAAAGTCAAGTGTGATGGATGTGATGGATCATCTTGATTTTATTATTTAATTTAATTATTGTTTTTGGTGAATAAAACTCAAATTCCCGACACCGATCGTGTGTGTTTGACGACAAGCGGACATTGACCCAGAACCAACACGTTCGCAATCGTTGGTGAAAGTAAAAATCGTGACAAACTCTCTTGATCTTGACGAAGACTCACCGAAGCCGAAAGCGGCAGGAGCAGGGATAGGAGCCGACTGGACGGGCGTGGACGTGTATAGTCCCGTCACCAGGAGACCGTCGAAGGGAACGCTTGTCGAGATGGTCACTGGAAAAAATGGAGGGAAAAAAGATGAATATTTGATAGTTTACAATGAATGACGTTTGAGTTAAAAAGTGGGTGTTTGTAAATCACCCATATATTGAAGGGAAATAAGATTTAAGACACAAAAGAGGTTATTTGTTAAATCCTGAACAAGCACTCTTTCAATCAGAGATGAACACACACAGTGGAGAACACACTTCCAGAGACAAGATACCCATCGATCCGACCACTAAAAAAGCTGCTAAGTGACAGGACCGCGGGGCCGACTGTATCACTGGAGAAATAGAGCCGAGCCCCTGGATCGCTTCCAGTCAGACGGCTCAGCACACTGAGCGACTGTCTGTGGCTTAAAGGGGAATGCATCCCCCACACACCAGAAAAAGTTGTACACAAAAGACATCTAAAAGCATTGGGGGGTGGGGAGGGGAGTGGGGTGTATTTGTACAACACTCAAGATCCCGATTTTTTTTGGGTCACCAAAGAAAACGTGTTTATGTGTCAGTCTGACGTGGGCGTTGATTTGGGTCGAGTCAGGTTTGTTGTGGGAATCTGGCCAGAGCAAACTGTGTGGCCCGGACTCCCTGCCTGTCTGAGTCCATTCACACATCCTCAAGTGAGGCGTGTGAGAGTCTCTGGGTACGTTCGAGGGCTACTCCCCGGTCGTGAGCCAACTTCGCAGAAGAATCATAGCATTAATCATTGGCTCCACAATAACACAACCTTTGCCAGACATGACATCCTCTCCAATAAGTCTGTGGCGTTTGGAAAGTTAATGAATTGGAAAGTGATCTTGAAATCCATCAACTGAATTAAACTTGTAAGTGAGTAAGTAATTATTCGTAAAGATGTTTCTCAGACCAGGGTCACAAAGCACTTAAACAATCAAAAACAATACACATTTAAAATACAAAATTTAAAAGGTCAAGACAACATTGAGACAAACACAGCAGCAACAAGAAAGTTAAGAAAAAGCTCAAATAAAAATATCTTAAGAAGTTTCTTGAAGGAGTCAGTAGATCATCAAACACAGAGATTGTTGAAAAGCTTAGGAGCAACAGTCTGGAAGGATTTCTCTCCTCTGGTCCTGAACCGTGTTCAGGAACCATCAGTAGATTCTGATCCAAAGATCTCAGAGCCCGAGCTGGGGTGTAAGGCTGGATCAGATCACTGATGGAAGGTCTGACCATGAATAGATCTGAAAGTAAGAACCTGAATTTTAAAATGGATCCTGAAAGAAACTGGCAGCCAGTGAAGAGTTTTAAGGATCGTGGAAATGTAAGTTCTTCTACTAGAGCAGCTCAGATTTCTCGCTGCAGTTTGTTTTACTTGGTATACATAATGTGAACAATTCCATTGTCTTACTTATAAGTTAGTTAAACAAACAAACTCATCACTGTCCTTCAGAATTTTTCAATGTGACCTCAGCCAGCTCTGACCCAGGGATTCTGCACTGGATTTCTATATTTAAGGGAAGGTTGTGAGGTAAGATCCTCTTTCACCACTTTAACTAACCAATTTTCACATCATAAAATACCACTTTTTAGTGTTAGGTGTCGAGCCAGTGACCAGGAGAAGAAAAACAAATGAAAAAAAAAAAAAACGGAAAAAGTCAATAATGGGACAAAAGATTATAAAATATCTTAATATCTAAATAGGCACCACCTGAAGGTTCTTTACACAGGGTATTGCAAAAAGGAGCTGACAGGTCTAGGCTACATGAGGCCCATTGCTAACAAGATTTCAAATGCTTAAAAGGTATTGGGATATAGCAGTTGGTAAAAGTAGGTCGTTTCTTTGATTTGATGATCTCATGTTTGTTTGCAGTTATAGTGTAGTATCGTTTCAGTTATGGTATAGCTTTGTGCGCTTAAAAATGCACAGGACTCAATAATATAAACAACTTGTATACAGCAATTTCCAACAATTTTCCTATATTGTCATCTAAAGAGACATCCCCTGATTTGGAGTAAAAATAAATATTTTTTAAAAAAGCTTGACAATTTGATAAAGTAAAAGTTAAATGTTAAATATTAATAAATAACCTGCATACATGTTTGAAAAAATATATATAAATACATAAATATAAGTTACTGTGGCTGAAAATATTAATAAAGTCAAAATTGGGTCAAAATATGTGTTGGTAAATTTAAGGTAGGAGGGGAAAAACTTATATTAATATGGTATTAATTTATTTACTTTTTTAAAACATGGTAACTTATTCACTCCAAATAACTATTGTATGATTTCCTTTTTATATCGAAATTGTAATTCACAGGACACAATAAAATATCACTTGTTTAAACAACAATCCTTTTTTAAAATGGCTTATATTTTTCTTAACCCGACTTGTATGGACATGTTCAAGATAAAAAATTGAGAATTGTTTCTTTCTTTTCAGAGATAAATGTTCTCATGAATTGGAATCGTTCAAAACCCTGCATGCTATTCAAAGCAATGTCAAATCCTTTTTTTGTAGGAAAATTGCAGGGCAATTTGCGATAACGGCAGTTATCATGTTAAGGCAACACACGCATTAGCATGTTTATTCCACGTCGCACCTCGTAACGCACGCGGGCAGCCATTCATTCCGGCAGGTCATTATAATACGTGTGCTCTGCAGATGTGCTCGCACAAGTTCTCACAACACATCATCTACTCAACCAATCCATCGCAGCAACGCAACTTGTTAACATCGTGTTGATCCGAGGCCCCGGCGGGATTTTAACCGACTAGTGGACGGATATTAATGCAACGAAGTATGTCTATAGAATAACCGACGCACAAAGCTTTCCGCCGACACACAAAAAATAAGAGATAACGCATCAAATATTCCTCCTTTCCCCCGATACCTTGCTTTATACACTGCTTACACGTTTCTTCTCCTCGTCTTACCGTTCTATTTGTGGCATCATGGATAAGTAAAAACCCTTCTAGTCTTTCCCCGTCTCCTCACATCTCATGGATTTCCAACCGTCTACCTGTACTGTGTAGGCGGAGGTGTAGGAGTCGGGGGTGTGAGGGTTGGGGGGGTACAAGGTTAGAATGAAAAAGT